>NC_054487.1:0-300000 GCF_017639515.1 Carcharodon carcharias
GCAAATTGTAAAATATTGTATTTATAGTGCAGAACCAGGGTGTATTTTTAATTGTGTATCTCGGTTCATATATAAAATACAAGAAGGCATTTTTTACACAGCTCAGTGCGGATATGATTCCTTATACTCATGCTTCCATCCTCTCGGTGCAATATTTTAGTGTCAGCTCCTTGCAACAAATGACCACAAATCGATCAAAGGTGAAAGCGAGTGTTAACCAGGCAGAACTGTCTATAGCTTCAAAAATGAGTGAAGAACGGAGACTGCACATTGGTGCGATAGTGAGGAAGCTGAATGGGAAATAAATCCCAGCAATTCGGTTCAATATTACAGCCGTAACTATGACCAGGAGATCCGTCACCACCATGGACACCACGTAATAAGTGATACATCCAGAGAGGCCGCATCTTCCTCGAGACAGGATCACGATCACTGCCAAATTAGCTGCAATAGAGAAAGGGAGAGAGGGAGAGAGAGAATTTGTGTGAGTTAGATTGAGAACAGGAAAATTACTTGCTTGTCTCCAAACAAAATCATTCTTTTTACAGTTGTGTTCGAAACTTATAGCTTCGAGACTTGATAGTCAGTTGGAAAGTATCTTTCATTCTATGGACGATTATTTTGCGTTTGAAATAATCATTCTGTTTCAAAAGAAATTGAGCCAATGGTTTGGTAATAAGAAATATTCTCATGAACCTTAACGGAGAATGACAAGGAAATCAAAACTGATCTATAACAGCACAGAATAATGGAACACACAAAAACGAAAACCCATCATCGAAGAATTATAGAAACTATTGGAGTAGACAAATAAAGCATCCAACAAGTGTGAAATCTAACAAGAACACGGATTATTTCTCACTGAGGATCAGAAGTTGGTCCTACAAATGAAATTTTGTAAACATATTCACTGTTTAAAATGTCTGTAATGAACAGCGTAAAACATATTCTAAAACAGCGAAGCGTTTGGAACATTAGCACTTCCAACTATGCGGTGGACATTTTATGCAGGATGCAGAGTATGTCAAAACTCTTCACCTAATAATCACCTGATAATTTTGAGTGTCAATCTCAACCAATAGAACAATTGGCAGTTGACGTGGTCTCCTTTAGAGAAATAAACTTCCACAATGCAACACTTCCCCCGTCCTGCACTCCACAGTCCGTGTAACAGCCATGTTAGCCAAGAACGAATATTTGGAATAAAAATATTGTACATTGTCTAAGAGGGTACAGCCACTCATGCGTCCTCAATTAATGCTGAGAAATTCCGAGACATTGCCGCATGCTAGGAACAGAAGGGAATCCCACACTCAGCAGTCATCAACTTTGAACCAGCAATAATAGCGCAAGAGGAAGAGGAGAGCCGGACGAAGAAGTGAGTGGGGTAGACTGAGTGCAGAAACACCATGCTCTGTGAGTAAGAGACATATGCCAATTATTCATCCATGGACAATTCTTTACTTTGCTTGTACATTTTTCAGCATTTCACTGCCCAATAGCTTCCCTTCAATGAAGTCATTCGCGAATTTGTTGAGTGATTGCCCGTCGAAGCGATGAGGGCGATGGCCATGAAGTACATCCCGTGGGAAGAAGGTGAATGTGCAGCCTTTTCATGTCAGTAGGTTCTTACGCCATATTACCGCATCTTCTGGCTGACCAGGAGCCTCTACTGGGCTTAGCGACTGTCATTGACGTGTTGGAAGGAGTTGCAGCTTAATTCTCAACCTTTTTAGCCATTTATGTCCGCATCTCCCGAGATCATCAGGCCCTGGCTCGAATCCAGAATATCTGGTTCACAGGAAGAGACGCTACCCGCTGCACCACAAGACCTCCTAGTCGGCAAGTGTTCACATCTCAATCAATGGAGCACATGTGGGAATTAGCCCCTCATTATCGAAGCCAATAGAACTACAAAACAGTGACCACGCTATGATAATTCGCCCACAGTAACAGTGGCAACAATACAATTGAGTTGCAATCGCACAGTGATAACGGTGTCTTAATTCACTCACAAACACAATGTCTGTAGCTCAGTTGATCTATGTTTCACAGGGATGACACGGTAATACTCCTCCATGTGCCACAGACAATGGCACATTAGAACTCCAATTACATTCTGATCACAGTTTGAAAATGTAGCCACAGGAACAGTATCAATGTCACAATTGAACACTCTTTGCACCAGAATAACCTAATGGCAATCCCCCCACAATAGTATTGTCAAACATGCAATAGAATTGCCTTCATATTCTGATAACAGTGTATTAATTTAAACACAGTAACAGTGCAAAACAGCAATCCAATTGTACTTACATCGCGAAATGGCGTGATAATTGGGACAAATTATTCAATTGATGTGATGAAATGATGCTTAACAAGAGAAAATCAGTTAAAGTGTTTAAAATATGCAGGTAATGTAACTATACTTCGCTGGTAAAAGGATTAAGTAATACCGTTGAAGGGGAGGAATTATAGCAATAATACTGCGAAATTATGCCAGTAAATTGAAAAAAATATTGCTTCAAATGGAGAGATAATACCTTTAGAGTGGAAGAATGATAGCGGAAGAGAACCTATGGCAGTAAATTGAAAAGAAAACAGAAGATATATTCCATTAGATTGGAAAACGACATCGGTTACATGGAGATGCTCTACTGCTAAAATGGGAGAACTGATATAGCTATCCAATAATTCAGGCAGCTACTTACTAGCTTTACCTGGAACCCCGATAGCTGCAATGGCGGGATAATACATGGCAAACAGCAGGCCTTTTGGTATTCCAAGCATTTCAATCAGAAGGTCTGAGCGCGTTCAGCACTGGATCAAAAATTGACAAATGTATACCTGATGTCAGGCACTGGGGAGATAATTAGATGGTTTGCAATAACGTCAATTAATTTTGTAAGAAACAAATTAATGCATCTGCTGCTGGGACTGGTGTTTGTTTCATTGCTGTTGAATGGAATGTTTTTCATGGATTCTGACATAGATCTAAAGTGAAATGTAGAAGATGATCACAGGTAAATGTCTGCATTAAAACAAAAATAGGTAGGCATGCATTTTGGCCAAATCAGCCAATTTCACTAGTGACAGGCCGATTTCTTCCTGATTACATTCCGTCTCCAGTTCAGCACAGTTACATTCGGTGCCTGTTTACCATGTCCAGCATGTGCAAATTCAGCAGTAACTCGTCAAGCGCAGCAGGGTGACATCCTGTGTGTGTGGAAATTCAGTTCATCATGGTCCCATTCACTACGAACGCGAGTTACACCAAATGCCATACAGTGTTGGACATTTAGCATATCAAAGCTCCCCTTTTTCGATCGTAAAGCATTAGGGCAGTAACGATTCCGTGTTGGGAGATTTGAACACGGGTCTCCACGTTAACTGGTGTAGGTGCTAACCAGTACAATAACGTGGAACTAACTAGGTTATCCAATACACCGACGTTATACCTCTAGTATGTGAGCGAAGGGAGTTGACATGCTCTTTGCTTCTGTATGCTGGTTTATTCATGATTTTTAAGACAGGCTGCTGGTTAGCAGAGAATTAAATGTGTAAGTCTCTGCCTGTTAGTAAACAGCTTGTCCATGGACAAGTCCTTGTCTGTTGCTGCTCGTGAAGACACAAGGGATTGCGTGGCCCTTGGCTAAAAGGTCAGAGGAAGTGGAAGGAGATATGACCCTAGGATGGCATGTTACCGCCCTGATGCAAGGGTCAAGGATGTCAAAGAGTGGCTGCAAAATATTCTTCGGCATGGGAGTGGGGTGTGGGGGGCTTGGTGAACAGAAAGAGGTCATGGTCCACATTGGTACCAATGACTTAGGTAGGAAGAAAGGATGTGGTCCTGCAATCAGGATTAAGGGAGCTAGGTAGAAAATTAGCAAACAGGACTTCAAATGTAGTAATCTCTGGATTGTTCCCAGTGGCTTGTGCCTGTGAGCACAGAAATAGGAGGATAGGGTAGATGAATACGTGACTGGATAGATGGTGCAGGAGGGAGGGCTTTCGAATGCTGGGACACTGGGAATGGCTCTCGGGGAGATGAATCTGTACATCTGGATGGGTAACACCTGAAAAGAACTGGGACTGAGTTCCATCCAGGACGTTTCACTAGTGCTGTTGGAACGGTGCGGGAACCAAGAGAAGATATTAGAGAGGTGCACAAAACCAGAGTGCACAAAATACTGGGAGGGGCTGATACTACTGGAATAGAGAATAGAAATTTAACAGGTGGAATTGGGTTGCGGAAGAAACTAATAAAATTTAAGTCAGAGTTACTATGCTTTTTTGAATACGCAGAGCATAGTAAATAAGATTGAGGATTTACAGGCCCTGAATGCCATGTGGAAACATGATGTTGTGGCGATAAGAGAGAGCTGGCTCAAGGAAGGGCAGAACTAGGTGTTAAATATTCCCAGGTACAAGGTGTTTAGAAAAGATAGGAAAGGAAAGAAAGGAGGAGCCGTGATGGCATTGGTTAAGGTGGGCATCTAAGTGCTGTAGAAATAAGATATCTCAGAGGGTTCAAGGATTGAATCAATTTGGCAAGATCTAAGAAAGAAAAGTGTGCAATTACATTGCTCTGTGTGGTCTTTGGACCGTGGACTAATGAGAAAGATGTAGAAGAATAAATTTGCAGGTGAATTGGATGGAAATGTAAGCATTATAGATGAGATACAGTAGGGGACTTTAATTACCCGTGCGTAAGTATTGGGACAGTGGTTGTTTAAAGGGCAGAAAGGGGCAAAGTTTCCTATATTGTATTCAGGAAAATTTTCCAGAGCAATATGTGTCCAATCGATCAAGAACAATATGGACAGTTGGATCTGATTCTGGACCTGGAGGAGAGGTGGGCCAAATAGATCAGGTGTCTTTGGGGGAAAATTTTGGGGACAGTAATCATTGCATTGTACATTTTAGGATAATAGTAGAAACGACTGATAGGTAATTCAGAGTAAGAATATTTAACTGCACAACAGCCAACCTCAATGGAGCAAGAACGAAGATCAGCTGAATACACTGGAATGAAATATTGACGGGAAAATCTGCAGCTGAATAATAGCTTACCTTCAAAAACGAATTTGGTTCGTGCACAGTCAAGGTATGTTCTATCGAAAGGGAAAGGTAGAGAAAACAAAACCAGAAGTCCCTGGGTGAAAAAGGATATAGATGTTAAGATAATGAATAACAATTGTGCTTATGACAGGTGCGATGTAGAAAGTACAATTAAGAACTAAAATGGATGCATCTGGTTCAGAGGGGAGGTGAGAAAAGCATATTAGAGAATCGAAGTGGAATTATTAAAAAAGACTGGCAGCCAACATAAAGGGGAATCACAAATTCATAAGAATAGGAAAAGGGATGTAAAGTGAGGAGTCTGACTAATTAGGGACCTAAAACAATTTACGCTTCGATGAAGGGGCTTCTGCTGAGTTATTAAATGATTACATTGCATCCATCTTTACCAGGGACGTAGATTCTACCCAAGCCATGCTGGCAGAAGAGGAAACTCTGTCATTTGAAGGGTTCAAAATTGATAAAGTGAATAGACTGTCGGTCCTTAAAGGTGACAAAAGACGGAACTGGACAAGGTACATCCAAGGATATTGAAGCGATGGAGATTAGAAATTGCAGGGGCACTGGCAATAATTTTTCAGACTTCCCGTGACTCAGGCGATGTGCCAGAGGACTGGGGAATTGCAAACATTGCGCCGTTATTCGAACATGTTGTCAGGATAAGCCCAAGAATTACAGACCAGTCACTTTAACATTAGTGGTGGGCAAGATTCTAGAGACAATTATTCGGGATATAATTAGTCGTCATATGCAAATATGTCGGCTGGCAAGGAAGAGCAACGTGGATTTCTAAAGGTAGAGACGTGTTTAAATAACTTGCTGGAGCTTTTTGTAGAGGTAACAGAAAAGGTCAATGAGGCTAATGCTGTTCGTGTGGTGTAGATGGGATTTGAAAAAGCATTTGATACTGTGCCACACAACAGAATTGTGAGAAAAGTCATTGCTCATTGAATAAAAGGCACTGTGGCAACATGGATACAAATTGGATACAAAATAGGGAGCAGAGAATAATGGTCAATGGATATTGTTTGGACTGAGGTTGGTTTGTAGTGGTCGGATTTGGGACTCTTGCGGTTCCTAATATATATTAATGATCTCGACCTTGGTTGCAGGGGAGTATTTCAAAGTTGTTGGATGATACGATGCGTGGGAATGTCGCAAACTGCGAGGAGGACAGTCTAGATCTTCAAAAGGTCATAGAAAATTTGGTAGAGTGGGCAGACAAGTGGCAGATGAAGTCCAATATGGAGAAGTATGAGGTGATGCTGTTTAGTTGGAAGAACATTGACAGGCAAAATAAAATAAGTGGTGAAATTTTAAAGGAGGTGCAGGGAGCAAAATGACCTCAGCGTTTTTGTATATAGATCATTGAAGGTGGCAGGACAGGTAGAGAGCAGTTAATAAAGTACACAGTTACCTGGGTATTATTCACACGAGAATTTAGTGCAAAAGCAAGGAGATTATGCTGAGTTTAAGGAAGACACTCGTTAGACCTCAGCTGGAGTATTGTGTACATTTCTGGCCGCGACATTATGAGGAAAATATGAATGCATTGGAGAGAGTGCAGAAGAGGTTTACAGGAAAATGTCCGGGGATGAGAAACTTCAGCTGTGAGGACAGATTGGAGTGGTAAAGATTGTTCTCCTTGGGAAGAAGAAGGCTAAAACAAGACTCAATAGATGTTTTCAAAATCATGAGGGGGGCGGGTGACGGGGGGCGGACAAAGTAGACAGGGAGAAGCTGTTCCCGCTCGCAAAATGAGCAATAACGAGGGCACACAGATTTAAAGTGATTTGCAAAATAAGTAAATGTGACGTGAGAAAAGCTTTATCAAACAACGAGTATTTCAGGTCTGGAATGCAGTGCCTGGAAGTGTCGTGGATGCAGGTTCAATCAGGGCATTTAGGAGGGCGTTCGATGACTATTTAAGTAGAAAAAATGTGCAGGTGTCCAGGGCAAAGGCAGAACAATGGCACTAGGCCATAATGCTAATTTGGAGAGCCAGTGTAGAAACAATGGACCGAATGGACTTCTTCAGTGTCGTTAAAATTCGGTGATTCTGTGATAAGCAGTGAACAGGTGGACACAGCTAATGAACTGATCACCCAGTTTTGAGCGAAAAACACAACTGATGCGGATACCTCGGGAGAGGTAGAGGCCAATGGAGTGCAGGCTGACCAAGTAAGTGTTGAGTGGAGCTCAAAGCTCAACCGAATTCGAAACATACCATCTATCCCGAAACTCCAGCAAACTAATGTGAAACATAATGCTTTGCATTACTTTTCATCCAACTGCAGAGGAAAAGAATGCCGTGATGTTTGGCCATCTCAGGGTATCTATAAATTTGAACCAATACTGCGCCATGGGAAAGGCAATCCATCTTTGCTGAAGAGCTTGAACACGTCAGGGGAGAGAGCAGATAAGCTCAAAACTGTTGAGGAAAAGGGCGAGTGCTATGGGTTGTGTTCGAGGGTTGAGGGGAGCTGCCTTTGCTGTCATTGTGGTGCATGCGACGTTGCATTGTTACTCCGTGACGTCATTGTGAGCGACAAAAGACGCAGCAGCCAGGAGCAGGGTTGCCAATGAAACAGTTAATGAAGCCATCTTGTCATCAATTTTGAAAGATATTTCGCGCCAATGCAGACACTGTAAGAAAACAGCAGCCAATTTCCCGTCTCCAAAACAGTTTAAAGAAAAACTCACATTGCATCCCACATTCCACACATTGTCATCCCTGGCATTTAAAGTGATCTTCAGCACCTTTCCTGCTATTGAGATCGGTGTGCACAGTCTGAAAAAATTGAAAATGCAACAATTAGAGCAGTCAAAACTGGGGAGGCAGCTATTTTTTCAATCGATGATTAAAATTTTTGCATAGACGTTACTGTTTTTGTGGCAAGGAAATCAAGTTCAGTCTCCACCGTAGCTTTAAAACGCTGGTGGGCATTGCCAGTCAAACCTTACATTTATTCATATGTCTGGAAGATCAGAAATCAAGCAATTTCATTTTTCTCCGTTAAATGCAAACTCATGGACCTTCTTTTTCATGAATAAGTGTAGCAGAATCTATAAAATTAAATTTCAGAGATTTGAAAACAATTATAGCTTTTGAACTCAAATTGTTTAGTTTGAAAATGGAAAACAAATCACACAGCAGTACATCTTGCCTGAGCTTTGTATTTGAACGAGAAGCTCTGCCCCAGTCCCCTCTACAGAATTCTTTTTTTAAGGAACGTATTTCACTGGGCACTGTGTCTCCATCCAATGGCATCATTGGTTGCCTGTTCACGCACGGACAGACATGTATTGTGTGTCATCTTGAATGGCCCCCTAGCTTTGGCAGCCGGCACAGTCATTTTGTTTAGTTCTATTTTATGTTAACTAACATTCTATTCTCATTTCTCTCTTTATCAGTCTTACTTTCTCCTTACTTCATGACTGGACTTATTATATTTAGCCTGCCCTTCACTTGAGTATTTCAGCTCACATGCCACCTGCAGGCTCTATTTTCCACCATCTCATTCTCCATCTCCATCGTCATATTTGGAGACCTGGCTTTCAACACTTGTTGGAATGGGCCAAACCTGAGCTGAGACGTCTCTTCCTGAAATGTCACCTATTGTTACGTTAGAGTTTCCTCATTAAACCTTGGATGTGTTTTTAATTTTCTAGATTCCTCTTCTTACATTGAATTTAGCTGTCTGATAATTTAAAAAATCTGCCTTCATTGCTCTGTGTGCATTTCTCTTAATAAACTATAGCTTGCTATACGATGGTCGCTCTTAATCAAAAGTTCCTGCTAACGTTATTTGGCTCACTAGACCCACTTGATTCCCCAGTGCCAGGCCAAGCAACGTTCCTTTCAATTTGGACTGAGAACTTGCTGGTCAAGGATGTTCCCCTGAACAAATTGCAGAAATCCTTCCCCCTCCTTACCCTTTGTTTTAACATTATTGTAAACGACATTTGGGTATTTAAATTTCGCCAATATCAGCACTTTATAGGTATTGCATTATGATTTGCACCATGTTACACTTAATCCTTTGGATTCACCCCTTTATGACCTCTCACACCTCCTCTCTCTCTCTCCCAAACTCTCTCTCATTCGCATTTTCTTAAGACCAATAAAGCTACCCCACGAAGTGGTATTCTACTGGTTTGGCTTCTGAACTCGAACCTGATGCTTTATATTATTGCCACTTTAATAACATCCTTTCTTTCAATATTCTCAGCGTCTTCTCCAATCAGTTATGCTAGCACCATTCCTTTTTGGAAGTCTGCCTTTTAAGAACATTTTTAATGTGGAATAATCAGTTTCCTGTCCTCAGAATATTTCAGCCAGGTTTGCATTATTACCCCTGCAGCATATTCTCATATCACTGTTTGTGCTTGTAATTTACCATGTGGCTGTTTGTGTTTGTAACTCAGCAAGATTATCCACCCCGAATTGTGCAATGACAAAGATGGGTGCTAAACCTTTACTTGTATTCCGCGTAGTCCTTTTTTCTCTGCTCCCAATCTAACGTGATATTATTTCCTTCTCCCGTCCAATAAAACGCTAACATTGCATGGATGCTATTTCTGATCCATCACTTCTATGGGATGGTGGCCATTCATTACAAACTGAGTTTAACCCCCCCACCCCCCACCCAACTGAAGCAGTGAACCTTCCGACGAGTATCTGAGCCCCAGTCCTGTTGAGGTGGAATCCGTCCATTTTGTATCGGTGGCGCTTCTTTCAGAATTGATCGCAATTGGAAGCCGTCCCTCCTGCCGCAATCCTGAAGCCACGCATTGAACGCTGGCTTAATCTCACTAGTAAATGGCACTTCGGGAAATCCAGAGATTATTAGCTTCCAGGTCGGAATTTCAAACTTTGAACTTCATTCTGGAAATCAATTCAGATTTTTCAGAAGAACTTCGGCTTCCAAAAGTATAAACTCAAAGTTAAATCAGTGAAAGTATATTGGAATTAATTTATTCAAAATTTCAATATGAAATTTAGGTTTACGCTGTGGCATTTTTACAGACCCGGCCAAATCAGAAGATCAGCTCTGCGGGAGTTAGCCTTTGCCTAGCACTGGTTTAAGGGAAACTGACATCCTTAAGGAAAATTATTTCTCAAGAAGGGAAGATATTGCATTTGAAATTTGAATTTAAAGCATTTAGCCGACACCTCGGTAAACTATAAGAGCATATGCACATCCGAGTTAGGAGCAGCAGTTGGCCAATTGGCCCCTCCGGCCTGCTCCACGATTTAACAATATCATACCTGGCCTGCCGGTAGCCCAAAAGAGAAGCAATATACTGCGGATGCTTGAAATCTGAAACCCTGAGTTTTTCCAACATTTTCTGCTATTGCCTCTTACTATAGCCTCCCTGCGGCAACTTTTCAGCCCTTGTTCATCAAGAATATATCTATCTCCGCCTAGAAGCATTTCAAAGACTCTGTGTACACCGTCTTTTATGGGAAATGGTTCCAAAGACTCGCAATCCTCTGAGAGAGAGAAACAAAACTCATTTCCCACAGAAATGGGTGACCGCGTACTTTACAATGGTGGCTCCAAGTTCTAGACTCTCTCACAAACTTTCCATGTACACGTACATTCCTCAGAACCATATAAGTTCCAATCAAGTAGCCTCTTACTCTTCTGAGCTCCAGCGGGTACGAACCTAGTCTGCCCAAACTTTCCTCATAAAACGGAAGCCCAATTTCATTCCATTCTGTTAAATGTTGTTCGTATAGAGCGGCAGCTTCGTTTACACAAATGAAAACAAACATTCACAACGCTGGTTCCATTGTGTCCACCATGAAGACCTAGATCTGAGCTCAATTGATTCTTCGTTGTTGTGTTGACATTGGAGTGGAAGCAATTATGTGTCACAAGTTAAGTATTGATTTCAGCTTCATTTAAATAATACGAGAGAATGGGACATAACCAGAGATGGAAACACAATTGGAGATGGATTAGGAATGAAAAACAGAATGATTGCCTTTGTCTTTGAGGTCAAGAGAGAGCAAGAGAGGGAGAGAGAGAGAGACCAAATGTAAGATACACGGAGACAGATCGGCAGAGAGGGCTAAAGATGGTAAAGACGGAGACAGGAGAGTACAAAATGAGAGAGAAACTGTGAGTGAGAGATAGATGCCTCTCTTTCAAATCTAGGGATTAGTATATAGTCTTGGTTATTAAGTGTTCCTAAGCACAAATGAGAAACTGGTTTAAACGCAGGTCAGTCACGATATACATGAATGGTGACATAGCCTGGAGGGGTTGAATGGTCTCTTCTTGCCCTTGTTATCCTCTATTTCATAGGATCCCAGATTCCCCAGGCTCCACTCGCGGTACTTTCTCTGAGAGTCTGGAGCAAGTGTGTACACAATGCCCTAAACAGTGCATTATATCCCCTTCATGGACACTTGAACTAGATGTGCGGTTAGATCAATGGAGAACGATGAGACGACATAGTGTTGCCATTTTAATGGTAATATTTCACTCAAACAATAAACAGCCGCAAGAATGAAATAAGGCCCTTCAATTAAATACGAAATTTAATTTACTGCACATCATGGCTCAGGCTGTCTTTTTCAAGCATGTCAATCAAAATGGTCCTTTATATCGCGGCTTGTAAATCTGCACACGGCCTGACCCACCGTCGGCAGAATAAGATGGTCCCGGTGAAAGGTGATAAAGGCCGTAATTAAGCACAAGTGCACAAATTGCTATTGTTGGATAAATTTTACAATGAGAATCCATGGAAATTTCAGCGCATTCTTTAAATCCTCCCTGAATTTACTCTGTGTGCCTGCACAAATAAACGGGGTGATGCAGGAACTCAAAAGCTGAAGCATTATTCCGATTTCCTCCAGAATAAAATTTAGCCTATTGAAATCTGAACCAGAGAAATACGTGACTCTCGCAATTCTGACATAGAGACAATTAATTAGAAACCAAATCCACAACAGGATGAAGCTGCCAGAGATGCAGAAGAGGAAGACGATGGACCTTCTCCGGTTCTCCATTTCTGGGTCACTCTGATTCTCTCCGTCGCTCTGGGTCCGGAGTCTCCTGCGGGCTCTACTGGCCTCTCGAATGCGTCTGATGGTCTGAGAATTGAGCGGTAAGATTAGAATGAATGCGAGACAAGGCTTTAAAATGTGAAGAATCAAGTCATATGCAGCCCATGCAGGTGATGTATAAAAATAATTTTTTACGCTGCAGAACCAGGGAGTATTGTTACTAATGTACAGGGGCTCATATATAAAATGCAAGAATGAAGATTTGAAACAATTCACTGTACAAACTGTACGTATAACGTACGTCGCCGTCTTCTCTGTGCAATATTTTATTTCCTGCTTTTGGCAGCAAATGGCCACAAATCTATCAAAGGTAAAAGCGAATGTTAACCAGGCAGAAGTGCCAAAAGTTGCAGAGTTCAGCACGGGGCGAAGGCTGCATAATGGCGTGATGGACAAGAAACTCACTGGGAAATAGATGCCAACAATCCTGTTAAAGATCAGGCCAGTAATAATGACCAGGAGATCCGCCATTGCCATGACTACCAGGTACCGAGTGATGCACCTGGAAAGACCACACCTTCCTCGGGAGAGAATAGCAATGGCCACCAAACTAGCTGGAACACAGTCAGAGAGGCAGAGAGAGGATGAGGAAATTTGGAGAAAGTATGTGTGTGACAAAGCGAGGAAGGAAATGTTAATAAACCGACACCAAACAAAACCATTGGCTTTGCAGCAATTTCATTGATATCTGTATCCTTATCCGTGATACTGAGTTGGAAACTACGGCTCCCTCTCCGGGAACTGTTTCTGTGAATAAAATTATCATTCTCATTCGCAATAAGGTGGCCCAAAGACATCAAAGCGAACAATAATACAATGGAAGATAATGGAAAACAAGGAGGCATCGGAAGTTAGTTCAATCAAAGACATACAAAAACACGCACTTCTCACAGGTCACATCCCGCGAAGGGCCTAGAGCGCCCTCGTCCGATGAACACATGTAAAAATACCTACATCTCGAATCCACGGCAATAACCATGTTCGAAAGCTTCACAGAAAAGTGAACGGACAATTATTGTATCCCTAATTTGCGAGGGCATGTTGGCGAAGACAAGTTAAATCTCCGGCCGCCTGCTTATGTCGTCACCCAGCAGATAGTGGCAAATTAATTATATCACTGGGCAAATAATCCAGGAAGTTGGGTTAATGTGCAGTGGACGTGGGTACAAATCCCAGCACAGAAGCTCATGGACTTTGAACTTCATTAAGAAATCTATAATTGAAAGCTACTTCCAATAATTATGCAGTAATCATTGTTGTTTATCATACAACCTCATCGAGATCACTAGAATGGCATCTAACATTACTTCCTTTGGTCTGCACATGTGACTGCAGACTCATCGCAATGCGATTGACTGCCCTATACGATGGTCTGATAAGCCAGTTGGTTCAAGGATAATTAGGGATAGAGAAGAAACGCTTTCCTTGCTAATTCCACCACACCGTATGACAAAATAAAGAATCGCCAGCTTGATTTGACCCAAGTGGAGTGGCAAAAGAGGGGGTCTCAATCAGAGAAAAGCTCCTCCTGTAATGCACCATCCTGCCTTATGTTCAGCTTCACAGAGAGTGGGTATTGGATGTAATACTAATTTAAAAAAAAAAAGCAATATGCTGTGGACATTGGAGATCTGAACTAAAAGGGAAAAAAAGAAATGCTGGGAAAAACTCAGCAGGCCTGGCAGCATCTGTGGAGAGATGAGTAGAGCTAGGGCTTCGAGTCCAATATGACTGCTGTTCCGAAGAAGGGTCATACCGACTCGAAATATTAAGTCTCTTTCTCTCTCAACAGATGCTGCCAGAGCTGCTGAGCTTTTTCCAGCACATTTGTTCTTTAACATTTTTTAACTCGGATAAGAGAGATGCTGAAATTCAAACAACCCCACGTAATGTTGATGAAATAGTGAAACGGGTATATTCCCGGAACTTTCCTGGTGTTAGGAACAGAAAGAACACTAGAATTCAGCAGGGCTCATTTTGGAACGTTCAGCAGCAGTAATGCTGAATGTTAGAAACTGAGAGCAAAAGCACAGCGACTGTGAGATTGAGAAAACAACACAGACTGACTGAAAAAATGGATACCTGTCACATAGCTTAGATTTCTGTTCAACATCGATATCGAATAATGTTCTTTCAATAAATCCATTCCTAAAATTCAACCGAGAATAATTTAATGGTTAAATAATTTCAATCAGAAATGTATTTGTGGATATTAATTATTGTCAATACAAAAAAAGACGCATGAGAGCTATTTGTATACCGAGATAACCATGTATTAATCCACCAAAACTAACAATGCTAATAACATAATCAAACTACGCTTACATTTGGTTAATAATATGACACTTTTTCCACAGTAACAATGCTAATAACGCAAGAAAAATATATTTACATGTGTGATGCTATGGTAATAGTAGGAATTGTATAATTAAAGGGGCGGAGTGGTATTGGTTAAGAATTACAGTATAATATTACAAAGGACGATGTTACACCGGTAGTGTGAAGAAAAACATGTTGGTGAATTGTTTGAAATGACACCGTTAAAGGTGAGATATCGTGTCTTCAATAGAAATTAATTACAGCGTTAACACTGAGAAATTTAGCATTAAAATTTAAAGTGTTAAAATTATACTTTAAATTAAGCGCAATTATACCCGCTATAAGGAGAGAAAATTAGCTAAAAAGTAAATAAAAGACAGCTAAATTATCACTTTAAAGTGGAGGAAGCATATTGTACCATGGAGGAAGAGCTACTGCTGGATGGAACCATTAAAATAGCTAGTCAGTGATACGGTAAGGTAGTAACTGCCAACCATACTTTACCTGGAATCCCGACAACTGCCAGGAAAGGATAGTAAATGGCAAAGGCCAGGCCTTTTGGTGCTCCGTGCATTTCTGACTGAATTTCGAGCGCGTTCTCTACTATTCCGCAAAGCTGTCACATTTATGCTAAATGCCAGGCTCCAGGGACATAATTAGATGCATTATTATTTTTAATTAATTACATTGATTGAAAAAAATATATAATTGCAGCTGATTCCAGGTGTAAGCTTGTCTTTTGATGGGATGATTTTTTTTAAGAGATCAGTTTAAAACTGAAATAGCCGAGGCTACCGAACTATGTCATGTTTATTTTTCCATGATCGGTAATAAAAAGCTTTTAAAGCAGTTGCAATGATTAAAGTGAACGTTGGACACTATGAATTAGCGGGTTCAAGCTCCTGAGTGCTGAGTGACGCGGTCTCAGCACAAAAGAGAACTGACCAGAGATATTCCAGTCCGAAAAATTAACAGTCAAGACCCCAACCAAATCATTTTTTCAGTCCGTGTGATCACCGCCCATATGGAAAGCAATTATTGTGCATCCGCTTTAACATAACTATGTTTAATTCAGTATGGTTATATTTTAAACGGACAGGTCGAGTTTCAGCTCAGAATAATTATATTCAGTGTAGAAATGTCCAGTTCGCCATTGGTATATTTCTCCTGGACAGCACCAAGTCAGTAAATTTGCATTCAGTAATGACGAGTCCACTTCAGTTCAGAGCAGTGATATTCATTGCGTCCCGGCCCGGTTCAGCACGGTTATATTCTTGTGCCGTTGGCCCAGTTCAGGACTGTCGCATTCATGGTGTCCTGCTCCAGTTCAGCTCGGCTGCATTGAGCTTGGACTGCTCCAGTTCAGCACGGTTACATTCAGTGTTGACAAGTCCAGATGAACATGATTCTAATCAGCGTTTACACTTTCAGTTCAGTGTGGTTACATTACCTCTTAGGTACAGCCCAAGATCCACACGCTGACATTCTGTGTTGAAAATGCCTTTAGTGCCTTTAATTTGAGCGTGGGCAGGCCCAACTCCTCACCGTTATTGGCAGAATGGTTGATCCCACGTCAGAGAGACTGTGATTTTAGCAATAAAATGCACGTTACTAGAAATGCTCAGTAGAGATTATTTCAGACCATCTGAGTGTTTCCATCATGTTACTGTTTTTTTTTAAATTCCTGATCTCCATGAAGACCCAGCACAGGGAGGTGGTGGTACTGTGGCATTGTCTCTGTGCTCGTGTTTCAGAGACCCAAGTTAATGCAGTTGGGACGTGGGAACCAGGTCCGCATCCACCCTGACAGACAGTGAAATTTGAATTCGATAAAGATCTGTAATTAAAAGTCTGATGATATTGTAAAATCCTATCTGGTTTACTAATGTCCTTTAGGGAAAGAAAGCGGCCACCCTTAGCTCGTGCTTGGCCTACAGGTGACACCAGGCTCAGGCCCACCAGTAATGTCTTGACTCTTAAAAGCTTTTTGAACAATGACAGTTAGGTATGAGCAGTAAATGCTGGCCTAGCCAGCGACACCCACATCCCATGAAAGAATATTAAAAAAAAGATGGCCTAGTCGTAAGATCAAGCAAGGCTGGATGGGGTTCGGACAGGAGGTCAGCATTTCTGTAAGGTCCTGAATGACCTTTTACATTCGGTTAAAGCCCCTGGCTGGCATTTCTTTCCTGATTTGAGCACACATATCAGGAATTGGTCGTCCTGGTCAATGGGCGGCGACTGTGTTCTGTGTTCAGTTTTAAACCATTCAGAAGGGTTCATTAAGCAGCCAAGCCACCTTGTGTTGCTCCCGGGAGGAAAAAGACTTTAAGATGAAAGGACGTGATAACAAATAATAGTTAAGATCTACAGGCCGGCATGTTGAGTACATAAATGACATATTAATTTCCGTCTCACACACCATCTGTCCTTTCCTCTGCAAGAGAAAATGAGACATGACAGCCGGGAGCAGAGGATACCCAGTGCAGGTGAGAACAACATATCTATCCTGATCTTCATGATGAAGCAGATTCTTGAGCTGCCCAATCTTTAGGACTGCAGAACATTTGGCCGGACAGAGGCTGGATTTTGGCGCTTGGGCTGGATGTTGTGAGGGGCACCATTCTGCTTAGGGGAAGAGGTACATGTGAGGGCCGCTGGTTGTTTTGAGGTCCTGAATGTAGCACTTACCGCCTTGGAGCATTGGCAGAGGGAGGAATGTTGGCGTGTCCGCTGATAAAAGGAAGGTTGTGACACTAGTCAACGGTTTCCATGCCGAGATTGTATGGCAAGAAACGGTTTGCTCTTTGGTGACCATATGTGAACATGAAGTCATTCTAGCACCTTGCATTTGTGTTCCAAAAGCTGATCTTTCGAACATGCAGCTGACAGCCCCGAAAACCCAGCTTTGACCACGCAGGTGCTGGAAGAGTATTGATAATGTCGTTGAACTACTAATCCAAAGACCAAAGCAAATATTCGCAGGACATGAGTTCAAATCCCAACAAGATTTCGAGTGGAATTTTCATGCAATTAATAAATCTGGAAGGAAAAGCTAACCAAATGTTCATCAAGACACAGTTGCCGTTTGTCTTTTAAAACAAGCCATCTAGATCATGAATGTCCTTTAGGAAACACAATCTGCCGCCGTTACTTGATCTGAAGTACATATGACTCCCAACCCATAACAATGGGGTTGACAACTAAACGCGCTCTGAAATAATTCATCAATTCACTTAGCTGTATCAGAACAGCTAGAAAGTCTATAAGGACTGAACTCAGACGGAAAACCTTGCATCGACTTGCGAACCAGAAAGAAGAACGACCAAACCAGCCCTGCCGGCGCTGCAAAGTCGTCCATATATATATGGGGCTTGTAACAAATTTGGGAGCGCTGACCCACAGTCCGGCCAAGGAACATATTGATGGCATACTGATCTTCGCTGACCATACTTTACATCTTGTTGCAGGCAGCACCATCACCATTTCTGTGTATGTCCTGTATCACTGACAGGACAGACTTGCCAGAGGTGGCAGCATGGTGGTAAACAGTCACGTGGGACTTTCCCTGGGAGACATCAACATCGACTCCGGGCCCCATGAAGTCTCATGGTACCAGGCCAAACATGGTCAAGTAAAACTCTTTTTGATTATCACCAATCCAATACCCTCACACTTCCTACCCCCTCAGCTGATCATTTTGTACTACTCAATGCTGAACATTACTTGGAAGATGCACTGAGGCTGGAAAGGGCGCATAATTGACTCTGCGTTGGGGAATTCAATGTTCAACACCAATAATGTCTCTGTAGCACCGATATTGACCGGACTGGCCGAGTGCAAAAGGATATAATTGCTCTAATGGGTCTGCAGCAGATGCTGAGGGAATTATTTTACTTCGCCCTTACCAACATATGTCTCCCAGCTGCATCTGTGCATGACAGGTTTAGCAGTAGAAAACACTGCACAGTCCTTCACATCCAGTTGTGAATGGTACTAGACTATAAAATAACTATCTGAAGGAGGCACCACAAGTATCCCCATCCTCGATGATGGGAGAAACCAGCACATCAGAGTTAAAGACAATACTGAAGAATTTGCAACCATCCTCAGCCAGAATTGTGCTCCAGAACCTGCCCCACCCCTAGTCAACTACTTCCATATTGCTACACTGTGGCATCTACCCGGCTACATGTAAGAGCAAGAGGCGAGTTGGTTGAAACATAACTGATACTTTCGGGGCACGAGAGGCCGAGCGGCCTAATCATGCTCCTATTTTGTATGTTCGTAAGTTCATAAATCACATTGGATGCACGTGGGGAGAAAGGCTAGATTATGTCCTTTGTTTCTGTGTGACTTCTTTTTATTGTGTCTACGGACAGTCTGTGCATGGCTCAGGCAGATCTGGACACATCTTTGCGCCTGTTGTTGAATTTGGCAAGATCTGTAAAAATGTAGGGTTCCTCTAGTGATTGGTATGGCAGGAGATGTTGCACAGTCTGTGGCTCAGTTCCACATTCACAAGTTGTCGAGCTGGTTGTATATCCCCATTTGCCTTTGAACGACCCACGCCAGTCCTAAGCCAATTAAGGCACTTCCAGGTTGCCTAGTTGCAGTTAGCTTCTGGGGGAATGCTTTCATCCTGTACAATTTCCATCGCTGTGTGTTGTTCGAGACTGGAGAGCCGATGTTTCCACAAGGCGATGCAGGCTTCAGATCAGATTTATGTTAATGGAACAATACTGTTCATGAAGCTCTTCCTTGACTTTAGGCAGCTGGGTGTAGGTGTATGGCCGTGTAGAGGGTGCCTCTCTTCTGATGTTTGACAAAGTCGCTCTTTCTTGCTGGCTACCACTCTTCGTATATGAGTGGGGGCGATACCGGCCAGGATATATAGGCTGTTGGTGTTTGTTGGTTTTAAACAACCTGTGATACGTCGGCAGATTGCATTCAGAACGGCATCCATCTTCTTAGCATGAGTAGATCTTTCCCATGCAGGGCAGGTGTATTTAGCGGTAGAATAGCAAAGAGCAAGTGCACTGGTTCGCAATGTTTTCGAGCTTGCTCCTCATCTTGTGTAAGTGAGCTTATTCCGGATGTTGCTTCGTGCGCTCACTTTTGCCTTTGTCTTTTTGATGTGATCCTTGAAGGTGAGGCATCTGTCAAGGTGACTCCTAAGTAGATAGGGTGCTCGAAATGTGTCAGTGTTGCTCCACATCAGGTTACTTTAAGCTGGCGTTTGGCTTCACGGTTTCTGAGGTGGAATGCACAAACTTGCATCTTTGAAGGGTTTACACGAAAGTGGTTTTCTTCATAGTAGGATGTTCGTCCCTCCAAGGCCTCAGATAGCGATTTTTCCACGGTCTTAAAACAGTGCTTTGGGCAGTGACACATAAATCATTTCCATATATGAAACGGCATGTGGCACCGTCTATAGTTTGGTCATTCGTGTAGAGGTTGTACAGCAGTGGTGCAAGCACGCTTCCCTGAGGGAGAATATTCTTCTGAATATGCAATCTGCTTCGCTTCCCACCGAGTTCAACATAGAACCGGCGATTCTGAAGCATGCTTTCTAACAGCTTGGCTAAGGGAATATCTTTTGTCATCTCTAGGATCTTACAGAGGAGACGTCTATGGTTCACTGTATCGTATGTGCTGACAGGTCTACAAAAACAGCACCTGTTACCAGCCCTTGCTCAAAACCATCTTCGATATGCTGTGTGAGGTTGAGCAGTTGGCTCGTTGTTGATTTGCCGGGGCGGAAACCTGCTTGCTTTGGAATGATCTTCTCATCTACAGTTGGTGCTATCCTTTTGAGTATCAGGCTTTCAAACAGCTTATTGGTGTGGCAAAACAATGAAATTTACCAAGAATTCTTAGGATCTGATGGATCTTTAAAGGGCTTTAATTGTGCTATTACATGTGTCTTCTGTCAAATATTAGGTAGCTTTTGTGTTTGCCAGGCAGTGGTTAAACAATTGTAGAAGCCAATTCTCTGCTTGCTGTCCAAAATGCTTTATCTGCTCCGTTGCTATGTTGTCAAGAGCAATTGCTTTCCCCTGTTGTAGACTAGATATACCATTTTACAGCGTGGTGAATGGTTTAATTGTGGTGAATGGTCCAGTGAAGCCAGGGTCATTGCTATATTTCTTCCTATCTAGTTGTGCTTTTGGTTGTTTCTTGTCGATTTTTCCATTTAGGAGCAACTGGTGTGCAACTTGGTTTGCAGTCACATTTGGATGTTGGGCAGCTTTCTTGGGATTGCCTCCAAGTTTGTATATGAGAGACCATGCCTTCTTGCTGTTTTTTCTAAGAACTGTTGTCTCTAGAAAGGTGACCCAGATGGTTTGACGCTCTTGAGAGATACTCAATATCACCCTCTCACCGGTAGGTATTGTTTCCTCTGAGAAGGGGTCAGATTCAAACATTGAGGCATACTCTCAGTAGAGTTCAGCATTCTCCTTGGTGAGACCAGCGATGTAGTGTGCTCTACAACCTCGGAGGATATTCCTTCTGGTCGCTTTCTGAACAGCTTTTGCAAACAGGTTGTAGTGCTCAGGTAATTGTTTAATGCGTCAACCCTACAGTCAAGTGTTCGTATGAACCTGTTCCAATTGGCCTTCTTGAAGTTGAAGCGCCTTTTGAATTGCACGACTGTTGATAATACTGCTGCATTTACCTCGATACCAATAGGCCGGTGTTGTGTCTCTGGTTTTGTGTCTGTGACAAGCTTCTTGCAGAGGTCAGAATGTCGTTGCTGACAATGGCAAGATCTGTGTTATAACTACACTTTCAGTGGGCAGTGTGGAAAGAGGCTGGTACTTTTGGATCGAGAATAAGACTAAGTTGGTTAGCGTCCATCACTTTTTCGACTGCTTCTCTATCCCTGTTAGACTCCTTGTACCCCCATTGGGTACTGTAGCTATTAAAGTCTCCAATGATGATCTGTGGTTTACTGTGCAGGTTGGGTACAGAGTTTGAGAAGCTGGTATCTGTGCCAGGTGGCTTGTACACTGAGGTCACTGCTACTTTGCTCAGCTCTACAGTTGGAAGTTCGATGCTGTCCTCCTCTGTTTTCGAAGTGGCTTCTACAACTGAACCAGCTCTAACAAATACAGCACTGCCATATTGTTGATGAGGTCTTTCAATAATCAGGAACATTCCTGTTATTTTTGGGCGGTTGTTCTCACTTCCTCTATGTGCCTCCTGCAGGCAGAAGATTTCACACTGCACCTCAATGCATAATGTAGCGAGGATGTTTTGTTTAGCTACAGAGAACCCTTCAACGTAAGCAGATATAACAGTCAATGCCAGTCTTGAAAAACACCCGTGTTTCTGACATCGACAACTTCCGTCTTCAGGCATAATGCTGTTACTTGATCAAATCAGCGGTACAGGAATGTTGTATACATGACTTTTGTACGTGGAGGTGGTGGAATTGGTTGGAACAGGGCTGCGACTTGAACGCTTCTATCTTGGCCCCCAAGGTGTCATATACCCCTCCTTGGTATGTGACGTTAATTATTGATTCACTTTATCAAAGACTAAATGTTTATCTCAGTTAGGTGACTAATTTCAGGCAAGCATATTAACTTGAGGGGCTGTTAGACAGTAACTTGTAGGTCTTGTGTACCCCAGAGGAGCTCCATTGTGTTTGGATTTCATTTGACTTATGCAAAATGGTCTTTCTTTTTGGTCATGTAGTTTGCATTGACACAGCAAAGATCCATAACACGATTTAATTTTTTTTTACGGATGTCTGTTACACTCTAAGGCTGAGGTGTCTCAGCCTGCAACACTCCTGGGTCCTTCAGTCAATTTGCCCCTAGGCTTCTGCTGCCGGTTGACCTGGCTCCTCCATCTCGTCCCAGATTGCTCCTCTGAACCCTCTTAAGAGGATGGGCATGAACCACCAGGCCCTTTTCTGATAAGTCCTGTTCTCTCCAGAAATCTAGTTTTTGTGCAGCGAGGGGGCATTCAACTGTCCGCTGTGAACGCAACGTGCTGAACGGAACCTTCTTATCTAACTAATCTGGACCGGTGCAAAATAATCTGAAGTATACTCAGTTGGGCCTGTCTCCACTGGACGTCAGTGTGAAGCTGGCAAAACCAGACACAACCATGCTGAACAAGATTTTTGCCCACTAAAGGCAGTGCAACCATACAATTCAATAGAGTCAGGCATCGCACGTTCACACTGAATGGAACTAAATTGGACTAACACGCTGAAGGCTAGAGTTCAAAGCCTAACATATGCAGCTGGAATATAACCTTCTCGATCTCGTTATTTCTACACTGAATGTTGCCATGCCAAATGCAATAGTACGAGAAACAAAATACTGGAAACTTAAATTAGGCCAGGTAGCTTCTGTGGACAGAAGCAGATTTGACGTTTCAGTTCCATTATTGATTATCAGAGATTCAAAAAATGAGAAACTTAACAGGTTTAAATGAATTATTTAGGCAATCAAAGAATGGGAGTGGTGAGGGAATATCATAAGTGGAAGTTGTGTGATGTAGTGGAAGGCAGGGGAGATTAATAACAAAGTGGATAATGGTACAAAAAAAGCTAAAGGACGTGGAAATATGGACCAACTATGGCTGGACTACTTCATTTCCATTGGAACAGCATATTAGCCGATCACTTCTTACAAATGAATTCCAAACCAGGAAATCCAATTAAAACCAGTTTTCTAGAATTATCTTAAATTTACCTTGGCTAGGCATTTCTCAAAACTGCAGGCTTTTCGTGGCTTAGAGTTTATCACATTGTTAAAGAGGATCCTATCCACTTAAGCCATGGTTTTCTGGACCTCGATCTGTGCAGGCTGAATGTTACAGTGCTAAAGTGAAACTACGTGCACTGAATGCAATCGCTGCATGCTAGTCTTGGTAGGGCAAGCTGAAATCGTATTGAACCAATTTGAAATATTTAACATTGTAAGTAGATTAACTGCAATATTCCAGTCCACCTGAAGTGTCACCAAACTGAACGGGATTAGTCCACAATGACTTTAAACTTGCTGAACTTGCTCGAAGATTGTTGGTGCTGAGCTGGACATTTCTGCCGTGACTATAAACTCCCTGTTCTGAAAACTATTTGCCCTAATTGAATGTAAATTGGAACTGTCCATACTGATTTTAAGCATGCTGAAATAGACCTGCTCCTTACTGCTTGAAAACCTGCTGGGATGAAGCATTACATAGTTAATGTATCCGCAAATATTTGAGCTTGCAAACACCAAATCCATGTATGCCGAAGTTAGCCAGCTTACAATGAACTTTAACAGGGTGATGAAGACCTGAATGCAACAAGGTTGAAAGAGTTATCGTCATAACAAATTTACACGTGCTGAAGTGAACGTGATCACTAGGAACTGGGGCTGTGCACATTGAATATATCAGCACTGACCTGGAAACGACCAGAGTCAAAGAGATAATGAAGAACTGGTCAGTGAACGCCGAAAATGATGGTAATTAAATGGATCTGCCCATAATGAGTCCAGAAACAGTTGTGCTACAGTGTATGCAAAGTCATAGAGAAGTTTGGAACCACGTTGTGTTGATCCATGGTCACACAGACTGAATATTGACAAGCAGGGAGAATTTGGCTGCGTTTTCCATTAGGTAAAGGGTACTGCTCGTCAGTTATATCTTCTGCTGAAACAACTTTCCTTTCTTTTTCGTTTCATCGGTTGCTGGCATCGCTAGCAAGGCCAGAATTTGTTGTTCATTCCTAATTGTCCTTGATACTTTTGCCTTTCTCGTAAAATAAGCGGACAATCAAGAATTAACCACAGTGTTGTGGGTCAAGAGTCGCATGTAGGCTAAGGGTGACGGGTTTTGTTCCCTCAAGGGAAGTGATTAGCGAACCAGGTAGGATTTTACAGCAATCGGTCATGGATCTAATGTTGCCAGTACCTGTGAGTAGCTTTCAATGCCAGGTATTATTAATTCAATTCGAATTTTGACATATATCATCAGGGTTATGTTTCCCAAATCGACAGGGTACTGGCCCGGGCCTCTGCATTACTGGTGCAGGAACATTTTCTTAACCCACTCTCTTACCCTCAGCTTTGAGGGGGTTCAGGACCCGAGTTCCTCCTGCTTAACGCCCAATTTCACTATTGCAGCGCCCATTTGGATTTTTGTTACATTTTAGAAAATCAATATGTCACCAGAATTGCGCTGCCGTCCAGGAGAATTTCAATTAGAGCCGTGTAAGATCCCTTGAAAAAAACATGCAGTTCCATCAAAGAATAAACAAGGGTTCGACAGCAGCAGCAAAAAATCTGTTTGTTTACTTTAGCGTAATAAATGTTAAAAAAATGCAAATCATGTCATCATCTCCCTGGAGCCTGACAATGAATATAAATTTGACAATCTTTGTGTGAATACTGGACGCATTGAGAGATTCAGTCAGAAATGCACGGATCACCAAAAGGGCTGTTGTTTTCTATTTACTACCCTGTCCTTGCAGCTCTCGGGGTTCCAGGTGAAGTATTGTACTTGGGTTTTAGTCACAGGCATCATTGGTTAACGTGTATTACTGCTGTTATTTACCAGTGGCGCTACCTCTCCTTATCTCATCTCCTCAGCAGGATATATCATCTCCTTGAACTGGAGATTTTCTCCATTTGAATTACTGCAAATTGCCCTCTTTTCCAATATTGATTTTCCAGCTTGTTTCATCAGCATGAAATCTCTGTTTTAACGATATTAATTCTTGCCTTTACTAACATAAGTTGGCGTCATTTATGTTGTAATCTCTCAACTTTAACTGCGACGTTTATTCCCTTTACCATTATAGATTTTTTTTGCACTCAATAGTGTATTTTCCCCTACTAAATACGACATTTACCCCATTTATTCCTTCTCGGGATGCGACCGTGGCTGAAGAGGCCAGCATTTATTGCCCATACGTTATTGCCCTTGACAAGGTGCTGGTGAGCTGCCTTCTTGAACTGCTACCGTCCGTGTGGTGTATGTTCACCCGCAATGCTGTTTGGGATGGAGTTGCAGGATTTTGGCCTAGTGACAGTGAAGGAACGCCGAAATAGTTGCAAGTCAGAGCGGTGAGTGGCTTGGGGTTGGGGGCTTGGATTCTAGGTGGTGGTATTCCATATATCTGTTGCCATTGCCCTTTGAATTTGCACTGTGGGTTTGGAAGGTGCTGTCTAGCGAGGTTTGGTGAGCTCCTGCAGTGCATCATGTAGGTGGTGCACACACTGCTGCAAATTTGTGTCGTTGGTGGAGGGAGTGCATGTGAGTGCACTTGGTACCAAACAAGTGGGCTGCTTTGTCCTGGATGGTTTCAAGGTTCTTGAGTGCGTTGGAACTACACTCATCCAAGCAAGTGGAGAATATTCCATCAAAATCCGGACTTATGCCTTGTAGGTTGTGGACAGGCTTTGCACACGTCACTAGCCACAGGATTCTTAGCATCTGATCTTTCTACAAACTGTATTAATATGACTGCTCCAGGTCAATTTCTGATCAATGTAATCCCACAGGATGCCTATAGCATAAGCAGCTCGTTCATTCAGTTATTTATTGGCACTGTTACTTTTAGTGAAATATCACATTGCTAGCGTTTTAAATGTAGCTTTAACGTGCAACTTTCACTGCTTCTGTTGCTGAACCATCACACCGTCACCATAGTATATAAATGCCAATGTGCTGTTCAGGCTATGACGTTTGTTTAATAATGAAAGTGTTATCTCGGTCAGAATTTAGATCCTTTATGTTTTTTAACATTGTTAAAATGGGGGTTCCACACTGTTATGATATAAATGCAGCTTTATTAAATCCAAATATTGTTATCATGGATGAAGTAATCCAATGTTACCACTGCGTGAATGTGTGAATGATACTATGGATGTGGTATTGCTGTTCTATAGTGTTATTGATGCTGATGGTGACAGAATGTTTTCTAGAAAATATTCATTGTTAACTGAGCACTCAATAATACAACAGTTGCCGACTGGAAATCATTAATTGATTCGTTAAAATGATTAATTATCGAAATGCTTAAAGAAATATGCTCAATGTAACAGGGAATTGTTTATGAATGCATTTTCCCCAAATTATAAGTGCACCCAAAACCTTCATGCATGGAGTATTCTAAAGAATAACAAACATTTGAGTGTAGACATTTCTTGTCATCTCTGTCCCACATGACCTTCCCGTTATTTTGAATCTTTGCCCTGTAGTTCAGATTCCTCAGATATTGGAAACAGCCTATCAGTGACTACTATCTGAAGGCCCTTCGGGGCCTTGCATGCTTCAATGAGACAACCCTCATTCCACTGAAATCCAGAGAACATCGGTCCAGCCAGCCTCTCATCAGAGAAGAGCGTATCACCTTAGGGGTCAATCAAGTGAACCTTTGCTATATTGCCTCCAATAAAAAATGTATCCTTCCTTAAATATGGCGACAAGAGCACACACAACGTTCCAGCTGTGGTGCCTCAAAGCGTCCTATAATTGTGCGAAGGCGTATTTATTCTTGTACTCCACTACTCTTGAAATAAAGGCCAACTTTAAGTTTGCCTTCCAATTACCTTGCTAGATGCTAACTTTCAAACTTGCCGGTATAAGGGCACCCAAGTTTTTCTGAACATCAACATGTAGCAACCTCCACCCCTTAAAGCAATTCTACTTTTCTATTCCTAAAACCCAGGTGAGTAACCTCAAACCTCGCCGCTTTCTACTCGTTCTGCCACATTGTTTTCCATTCAGTGAGCTTAGCTAAATCTCCAAAACTCAGCCTCTCTGTTTCCTTCTTAAAACTTAACTTTCTACTAGCCTAGTGTCGTCTGTATACTTACATCTATCGAGCTCTGTCTCTTCGTCTAAGTCATCAGTACAGATTGCGAATAATCGAGGAACAAACATTGTGCCTTGCATCAACCCATTTGACACAAACTGTTAATTTGACAATATCTTAGTTATGACAATTCTCTCAGCTTTTATGAATATCAATGTTATACTTGCTAACTTACAATCACCTGGGACTGATCGAGAACCTAGGGAAGTTTCAAAATTAATAGGCAGCCCAATCCACTTTCTCTGCACCTATCTGTTCTAGAGCACAAGGATAGAGAAAACCGGGTGCTCGTGGTCTGTCGGGTTTTAATGCATTGAGTTTCTCGAATAATTTTTATCAGTTGATAATAATTTTCTTAATTTCCCCATTTTACTTATCTTCCAAGAATGCCAAATTTGTCACCTGCAGTGAAGGCAGTCATTAAATAATTGATCAATGCTCATGCTATTTCCTTTATTCTCCATAATAATTCCTACTGCCCGTTTTTTTCGACGGGATCAACGTTTGTTTCAGTTACTCTGCTCACTTTTATATAAATGTAAAAACTCTCTCAATCTTATTTTTTTGCATTCCTGGCCAGTTAACTCTTTTCACCTCATCTTAGCCTTTTTATCAACTTATTGCTTTTCATTTGCTGATATCAGACACGCTTCTAATCTTTAGACTTGCGACAACTCTTTGCGACATTATAAGTTTTTCCTCAGATCACACATTATCCTTAATTTAGAGACTAAGACACAGGTGCATATTTCACGCTAAGTTGTTATTTCTTAATGGATTTTATTCTTGCTGAACATTCTGAATTGCTTCATGAAATGTCTCCACATGTTTATTTAATGTCATACTTTTGATTCTATTTATCCATTCAGCTTGAGCCAGTTCACCCCTCAAACGAAATAATTTTCAAGATTTAAATTAAACCTTGTGGTGTTGCAATTAGAGAATGTCACTTTCAAACTTGACATGTAATTCACTTGTGTTATACTGACAAATTCTTTGCGAATCTTCTGCTATATGAGAACAAATTAACTCTGCCGCTTTACACAATTCGGGATCTAATAAAGCTTTATTATTCGGGGGTTGTTTGCACGAAATATTGATGCAGGAAACTGTCACGATAATATTCTGAGAAATTATCTTAAAGAACAACCTTGCCAAATCGATTGTTCCATTCAATATCAAGGCTAAATTTCCTCACAATTACTTCATATCCATTGATAAAATTTTATCTAACACAAAGTAAAAGTCCGGCTTATGGTCGCAACTCATTAGTGCTTTCTAACTTTTTCCATACTGATTTTAGTTCATTTTCATCTGAACAAAGCTTCTTCTTCGCTACTGTGGTATGTCATTCTTTGCTAACAGGGTTACCCCTCCTTCTTTGCCATTCTGTCCGATGTTTTAAAGTGTACACTTACATATTAATTCCTCAACATTGTTCAACATGAAACATACTTCCAGGATGTCGAATAGATCAGAACCATGTATCTCTCTCTGCCACGAATCCATCAATTCTATTTTGTATGCTTTGCCTATTCAGTTTAAGAGGCTTTAAATGCATGTTCCACTGCTTCCCTGCATGGGCCTCGCTCAGATAAACACGGAAATCCCAGCTTTCTATCGGGAGGAGGGTGTGGTGGTATCAGTGCAGCCTTGAAAAAAAAATCTGTTCCACTAAGTCAGAAAATGCTAATTGTTCAATCTTTCCTTTCTGTTCGAAAATATGTTGTGCAAGTTGACGCCGAATTTTGTAACAATGAGCAATTTTACACTAGTTTATTGGATATGTGCAGTTTAGATCTTCATTTATAACCCATTTTCAAATTAGCTGCCACAACCTTTGTTGGTTCGCGGCTCAGTAACCCTTAAATATAGTTTGCATGTATTTGCTGACGTGGTATTTATTCTTGTTTATTTGATTTATAGTATGTTCCTGTGTTGGTTTCGACATGTTTTCGAGGTTTTATTCTTATCCTTTACGTTTCATTTTTTACACCACGTTCTGGTGTGTCTGACCTGTCCTATTTTGAAACAAAATATTTATTTTAAACACAAGAACAAGTACCCTCAGATTAAAGGTTAGGTTTCTTTTCCCGTAACAAAGCTGGAAAATGTTAACAGCACATGTCAATTCAAGTGATTTTTCAGGGCGTTGGCACAGGCAATTTTTTTTCTTTTCACTCTCGCCCAGACTAATAATCATTTTTTTCCCCCAAGTCACTTTGTCCCCCTCTGTTACAGCTAACTTAACAGTAATTGCGATCTTATGTCGAGGAAGATGTGGCCTCTCCAGATGCATCACCTGCTACCTGGTGTCTATGGCGGTGACTGATCTCCTGCTCATTATCAGCACTGTGATATTGAACCGGATTGCTGGTATCTATTTCCCATTGAGTTTCCTGTCCATCACGCCAGTATGCAGTTTTCGTTCTGTTGTAACCTATGCAGCTATTGACAGTTCCGCTTGGTTAACGGTGGCTTTCACCTTTGATAGATTTGTGGCCATTTGCTGCCACCAGTTAAAGATCAAATATTGCACTGAGAGAACAGCGGCCCGGGTCATAATGATTGTTTGCGCCCTGAGTTGCATCAAAAATACTTTCCTGTATTTTACACATGAACCGTTGACCATAATTAACAATGTACCTTGGTTCTGCGGCATAAAATCAACATTCTATACCTCAGCTGGATGGGTTGCATTTGACTGGATTCATTGTATTTTAACCCCTTGCCTTCCTTTCATTCTGATTTTACTGCTGAATGCTCTGACCGTCAAATTTATTCTATTGGCCAGTAGAGCCCGAAAGAGGCTTCGGACCCCGAGCAATGGAGGGGACCAGAGTGACCCAGAGTTGGAAAACCGGCAAAAGTCCATTGTTTTACTCTTCGCCATTTCAGGCAGTTTCATCATTTTATATTTATTGTTTTTTATAACCATCCTCTACGTCCGAGTTGCAAATGTCACTTATTTCTCAGGGTCAAATTACAGTGAGTCTACTTTCATTCTCGAGGAAAATGGTTATATGCTTCAGCTCTTGAGTTGTTGCATCAACCCGTTCATTTATGCAGGGCCTCAGAAAAAATTCAGGGAGGAGTTAAAGAATGGGGCGAAGTATCCACTGCGTCTAATTCTTAAATTAGTTAAACAATGAATATAGTTAGATAAAAATTAATCTAACTTTGTAGTTGACCATAGATCTTCGTTCTATCCATGTCACACATGGACTTCCCTCCCAGCTGCATCTTTTCTCATTTTGTGATCCTGACAAAATTTGAGTCTCAGAATATTTAATAAACGCCATTTAATGCTTTTGCCAGTTGTCAGTTAGTTTCTAGGTGTCTTGCCTGTTAGTCTCAGGCCTGGTGCATTCCTCTGAATCCCCAATTACCACTGAGCATCTCTGCTTTAATGTGGGAGACTGGCTATCGACCTCTGACTGTCAGTGGATGCCAAAGTTTAGCTGTTTAATGAATTGACCCAACTCACCCTTCTGGGACCAGTTTGGATCTTAAATGTCGGTGATGCTTTGAAGTTTGAGCACCTACCTTCCTCTTGCATTGGTTCTCTTTCACTAGGCAGTGCCCCCACAAGCATACCACTTTGTCTATAAACATGAAACAGGGGATTTGTTGCACGAAAAAGACAAATCATCATCCACTTAATCTGCTACTCTGTCCTTTAGCAATTATTACAACAACAACAACTTAGAAGGGGCACAAAGAACAAACAAAAATACATCAGAAAAATAATGTATCAAATTAACTCATGTTATTAACTGCACTAGCAAGCATTATCCTTCCGGTAATAAAAACAAAACACTACAGGTGCTGGAAATCTGAAACCTAAAAAAAATGCTGGAAAAGCTCAGCAGGTCTGACAACATCTGTGGAGAGAAGGACCGTGTTAATGCTTCGAATCTGTGTGACTTCTTCAGAGCTCGGAAGAAGAGTCATATAGAATCGAAACGTTAACTTTGTCCTCTCCACAAATGCTGTCAGAACTGCTGAGTTTTCCCAGCATTTTTTGTACATAATTCTGGTCCTTTTGCTTGCATGATCCTGAGGTTCCTATTATACAGCTGTTGACTGCTTCTGGAGATAAATCTCTACCACATCGCCTGCAATATTTTGAATCATTAGGGCAAAAAGTGCCAGCGCTGGAGAGTTTTTGGAATCATATGGCCAAAGTTCGCTGCTTCACCCAGGCTAGGCTGTACTTAGCACATTTCATGTCTCAAATTACTCACACACTCATTCACAAAACTGTGTTCTTTGAATGGAGTGTGCCTAATTTGCATTACCAGAATCAATATTAACTACTTACATTGTATGTACACATGGTGCTCCAAATATAGAGTGCTTGGTCAAATATTGTTACAGAAGATTATATTTGATTTTGCCCCATTCAAGGTTTGTCCGTGCACTCCCGTTCTTTTGTAAGGCCAAGCCTACAGAGCTTGACCTGAACGAGTCGTATTAGTATATTAAAAAAAATAATCTATGTCATTGTTCGAACTTCACTCTTAAAGGAGAGCATCTTCAATTTGCTTTTGATTTCCGCCAAGTCAAACAAACCCATCCCTTTAATTATTCTCCTTACTCTCTTCTGTGTTCATTCAGTAGCTGCAGTCTGCTGTAACGTACTGAATATTGCACTTTAATTTAAAATATATTGCATACATAACCCTTAATCTGGCAAGAATATGTCATTAGTTCCCTTCAATGTTGAACTTTGAATTAAACTCAATGTTTGATTCTTATAGTCATTGTTATGATAAATTCAATTTTTTCTCAACCCGAAAACATAAAGATCCCATTTTGCAGGCAAAGTGACTTATTTTCCCTTTGTGTTCCAAGTCCCTTTTGGGATTTCTACACTTCATTGGAAATATTTTGCCTTTCTCTGCAGTGAATTTCATCTGCCGCTTGTCTATCCAAATTCCAAGCCATTTAATTTTCCTTTACTTTATCCTGTTCAACATTACAATAAACTATCTTTGCAAGATTTGCTTGTTTCATCTGAAATATAATTGTTTATTCCCCTCTGGGCACCAAGTTCGAGATTATTGATAGATACATTAACCAACGCTGCCCAAAAGAGATTTTTGTGAGACCTACTGGAAATACAGATAACAATTCCTCCATTCATACACATGTATTTATGATATTGCTTCCATTGACATGAGTTAATGTATCGCTTAACAGTAGCATCAGTACACATGGATGTACAACTCTCTATTCCCTCACTCCAGACATGCATTTTATTGTTCAATTTGTTTTAGTTCGCTTTCATTTACTTCAGAAAGATGCATTTATTATTTATTTCATTGCTCATTTTTATCAGAGCAACATACAATCGAGGGTCACGGCAGAAGGAAGGCTTTCTAATAGAATAAGTGCAATCATCCTCGTGTACTGTATTTGTTGGTTGAAACACACTTTCGTTAATAACAATACAGTTATATGAATGACTGTATAAGATTGTGTACTAATCATTGAAATATAATGTGCAACAATAATTTGATCATGTTTACCTCAAATAACTATGCACATGGGCAGCGGCAGTGATAATGACAAAGACAATACGAAGAGCCTGCTCGTGAAGATTGGGAGAAAAAGACCATTCAGAAGACAAAGAGGAACAATACAATCAAATGATAAAGAAGAGTATAAGGGTACAGGAATTATCGATGGGAATAGGTTCACTAAGGGATTGACAGGATAACATCTCAGAAAGCAGATGCAAAATAGCAAGAAAATGAAACAAGTATTTGGCTTCAGTGTTTGCCACCGAAAGAAATGAGGTGGAAATGAGAGGAAAAGATGCAATTACAAATCATTTCGAACTTTGAAAATAAGAAGAAAGTTGCTAAAATAAAAAGAACAAATACAAAGAGAATCAAACACCTGATGCAGTTGGACTCTGTCTGTGCAGTTTACAACAATCTAGGAAAGAGATAGAACTAATGCAAATATTTAAAAATTCGCTGGAACAAAATGTGCAAGAGGGTTTCTTGATAGCTAATGTTACGTCTATATTAAAAAAAAGAATGGCATACACCATGTTAAGGACTACGGATCAGTCACTTTAACACAGTAGCAGTGGGGAAAATATTGAAACCATTACTAAACAAGAAAATGGTGAGGGGCGGGGAGATGATGTGGGTAAGTGTAATGGAATAAGGGGAAACATGTTGTATTTAATAAAAATAACGGATTTCGAAAAGCTTTATTGAACAAGCTCATTGACTGACTTATTTGAAGAGGAAACAACCAGAGTGCAGAAGTTTCTTAGATATAATTTATCTGGATTTCCAAAAGGGCTTCTATCAGGCACCACATGACACACCAATGAATACATTCAGAAGTCGGAATGCGAGGGGACATTCCGGATAAGAGATTTCTGCGTGGCTGTAAAGCAGGAATTCCAGAGCATGTATAAGTCATAGGTGTTGGGAAGAGGGTACTTCAAATATCTATGCTGGGGAAACCGTTGTCATGGCCTTTCCGTAATTGTGTAGTGTTCGGTATCAAAAGCACAATTTATAAAATTGATAATGATGATTGTGAATACTGCGGATAGTTGCAACGAATGACAAAAAGGCAGGGACAAAGGTGGGTAGTAATGCATGTAATTGGCAGATAATTATGACCTCTTTCATTTTGTTAAGAAAATAATAAGGTGACACTTTTGTTGGAAAATACTGTGTAAACTCGGTAGCAGTCAAAATGTGTCTAGGGGCACAGGTCAATAAGTCACCCTAAAGAGTGAAATGAACAAATGAAACCATAAGTAAAGAAAGCACGATTTAGGAGCAATTTCAGCAGGAAGATAATTTCAAAGTAGCAAATTTATGCAAAATTTGAAAGCAAAATTTCTTATGACAGACTGGTGGCGCTATGTGCGCATCTGGTCGCCATATCATAAGGAGATAGACATGGTATGGAGAGCGGGCAAACGAAGATTTATAGGTTGATACCAGAAAAGTCAACGAGGAAAAGACTTGAAGAGCCTGGCTCTATTTATTTTTTTTTGAAGTGAATAAAAAACAGCAAGGTCTCTTTAGAATTTTGAAAGGCTTTAATGGACACCATACAGAGAATAGTTTTCAACTTAAATTTAATGTCACCCATTTACTCAAAAATATAATAATTCATACACGGATCAGAGAAAAAAAAAAGCTTTGCTCAGTGAGTGGTGAAATTATGGGTCTGGTTACCACAGTAGGTATAACCTAGATACAAACTAGAGGTCTTCCATTCAAGATTAGCGTGAGGAGTTTGTTATTTTTTTCTCAGCTTCGTTAGTCTGTGAAATTGTCTTCCCCAGAGAGCTGTGGAGGCTGGATCATTGCATGTATTTAAGACGGAGTTAGACAGATTATTGATCGAAAAGGGATTCCAAAGGTTATCGGGGCAGGTAGGGAAATGGAATCGTGGCCACTATCAAATCAGTTATGTCGATTGATGGAGCAGGCTTGCAGGGCTGAATGACCAATTCATTCTCCTGACCCTGTGTTTCTGTGTTAATGATTGAGGCGAATTCAATGGACATTTACAGGGAGGTTAATGGGTTGTAGGAACAAGTCGGGGAAATAAAATAGAGAGCCATGCAGATAGAAAAAGGTGAGGAAGAAGTACTCTAAAGAGTTGTAAACGTGGCCATCGACCGCTTTGGGTGAATGGTTCTCTTTTGTTGTTTAACAGCAATGCAATTGTATGTAGCTCGATATCAGGTCCAGAATTATCCAAAACTTTTTTTTACCCCTGGATCCTTCACAATCTGAGCATCTGCTGCAAACTCAACTACATCGGACCTTATTCCTAGAGTTTGGGGTGAAAGAAGTACAGGAAACAAACGTTTATAAAATTAAACATGGAAAGAAGCATGTCAGGGAGAATAGAACGAAGATCAATCACTCTCCTCCAGGAGGATGTTTAATTTTCCACGAAAGGTGTTGCCTGTGACTTGCGGCCCTCAGGTTCAATAAAAATTCAGAAGAAGGACCCACGTGCAACAGTCACAATATCTGGTGGCAAATCTGTGAATGTACCTTTGCTTGCAGTGAATGACTGGAACTTTGCCCAGTTTAAGAACACGCCTATTAACCACTTTATAACTGTTAACAAAAGCCATATCTGAAAAGTTATGACTCTCCCCAGGCAGGCACCTACACTTTTGGAAGAGACAGGAAGCCCGATTTACTTCATGAGCATGTCGCCTATGTGTGGGCCACGTGTGTAAATCCTTTTTTTGGTTTGTTCATTGTTTCACGGGATGTGGGCATCGCACGCCAGACCATCATTTATTGTTCAGCCCTCATTGCGACTTGTGAAGGTCCGGTGGGCTGCTTTTGTGAACCAGAGCAGTCCATGTGATGTAGGTAAAGCCACAGTGTTGTTAGTAAGGGACTTACAGGATATTAACGAAGCGACAATGAAAGAAAGGCCAGTATAGTTCTAAGGCAAGATGATGTGTGGCTTGGAGGGGAGCTTGGAAATGCTTGAGTTCTCAAGCAGATGCTGGTCTTGTCCTTCAAACTAGTAGAAATAGCACATTTGAAAGGTAATGCCAAGGAACCTTGGTGAGTTGTTGCAATGTTACCTGTCGGTGGTGCACGTTGATGCAGCTGTGAGCCGATGGTGGAAGTATTATGTTATGACAGTGGTATTTACCTGGCTGACCAAATCCACAAGGGAAACTTGGCCACGCTATCACACCGATTTTGCAATTTCTATTTATTACCTTTAGGCTTGTGCATAGAAATATGAAGTAATGAATCCTCTACCAACTTTGGATAATGTAAAGATGAAATTAAAACATTGATTAGCCAACTAAGACATAAACCTCAGCACACACAAGATTACAGTAATGCAATTACAACAGTTCCCAAAATTTCTACTTAATCAGTTTCCCAATTACACACCCGATTTTAGGCAAGAGCCCAAATAGATTCATAATGTATAAAGACAACTAGCAATATCAGAATAAGTACCCAGTGGGCAAGGGACTTCCAAAGGCTTTCAACACAACTTTGGTTCTTGGAGCAGCAAACATCTGCAGGGTGGCTGGAGGCTCTTTACCCACATGTGTTTCACATGGTGCAACTTCAAAGATCTCACATGGCCACACTTCACACAGCCTTGCATCCTTCCTGAAATATATTTCTCCCGTTTTTTACCGGCAAATCCAATTTTTTCAACTTGCCTTTCGAAGCTTAGTTTACCTGAATAAAACAATCATTCATGTTATCATTATGAACACCACTTTTGGGAGAATTCTTGTAATAACCTTGACATGGTTAACTTGCCAGTTGTAAACATTTTTCCACGTCCCATTGAAAATCAAACACCTTTTGCAATTATCTAAAAATTGAAATTTCATTCACACCGTCTCTGCTGAGACTTCAACCTAGTTTATTATCTCCATTTCTAATGCGTAATGCCAACGATAATTTAAACATTGCAGTCCAATGGTCTCTACTTTAATGAAATTAGCCACACCCACAGAGCACACACGCACCCAAACATAAGCCTGTTTTAACGTATCCCACAGTAACCTTCGGAAAATATTAGAAAATGACAGGGGGAGTGAATAATGAAGCTTGATGATGGGCAGCTTTATCCTGAATGGTGTCAGGACACGTAAGTGCTGTTGGTTCTGCACTCTGCCTCAGGCTGTGTTTGTTTAGTTGACAGAAGAGAGTCAACAATCATTTAATACAATGTGCCAGGAGTGATCTGGTGTATCAGCACTGTGCCGTATAGCTTGACATCTGTTTTATCCCCTCCACTCTGGCACAAGATGCTCCTTGCTAATGGAGTGATTTCAAGAGAGTCGGATGACCATCGTCTTTTCACAGTTATCATATCCCTTCACTTTGTTCCGTCTGCATGTTTTGTATTACTTCGTTGGAAGTCTGGACGAGCCATCTCAGTATGATTCTGCCTTCATTTCACACTCACGCAAGGCAGGCTGACCATTTGGAGTCCCAAGAGAGTGATAAGGTTCCGGGCCTTACCCGTTGTGGCACAGTGCAATAAATGCCCTGCCTTAATGCCCTCTCTCTGGCTTATGATTCGTGTACTGCAGAATGGAATGCATTTTGCCAATTTTAGCTCTTCCTACAGCGGGATGAATCATGTGCTCTGGGCATCATGTCAATAAGTGTAATTGTAACCACTATGACTTGCTCACCCAATGTGATGGGTGAAAACGAACATTATCGCAGATTGAGCCCAGGAATAGTATGTGTTCCTCTGATACCGTGAAAAGATCTGGTGGACATTTAGTTTGTTAAAATGTCACCAAAGTCTTATTTATCCTTTAAATGATGTAACATCATTGAACTATATAATAATTTAGCTAAGGTTTTATGACGTTGGTTGCCATGGTTTGTTTGTTTGGGTGACCATGACTAATGCTGAGATGATGCAATGTTATTGTCTCATGAGGCGTTCACATTCGGTATAAGTAAGTTGTCATAGGAATGAGTTGCAGCCAATGTGTGGTTGTTGTCTCCAGCACTTCGTTTCTCGCAGAGAATGCATGCCCCAGGAAACAATCCAGTACTTCTTATTTACTATCCTATTCTAGGTGTTGTCGGTGTGCTGGGTATGTTATTACAGCAACTTTTTTGGTTTACGACATTGTGGTCTGCACTGAGTGTCTGAGTTTTCAGCTGGTCTGGCTCACTGTGTTATACATACTTTCTTCCACTGCATCCTCAGTTGAATGAGCTATGACCGAACGCCATTCAGGAACGGTGGTAATGGCATGAAGCTGATGTGCTGGCTGAGGACAGAGCGATCAGGGAGAGATAGGGGAATCTCAAACGCTATTGTGAATAAAGAGCAAAGGGTGAGATTCAAGGAATGAATCAGTTGGAGGCTTAGTGAATCGTAATAAGAGTGCACGCAGGTTTTGGTAACCATGACTTGCTATCACTTGCAATCCTTCAAAAGTGAAAGAAATGTGAACTGTTATTTTTTAAAGCTTTGAATGACGTGAAAAATCCTTATGGACCAGGACATCTTTGAGCTTGTGTGAGTCGGTGTTGCTTAAGGGGAAGATTGAGAGTTTGCTTCAAGTAGCACATGGAATTGAAAGTCCATCTTCGGATGTGTCGACAACAGGTTTTTGAGGAGTTCTGGATATCTTACAGATATCAGTGATCATAACAAGATGGGTGGGATTTCAGCTGGAATGCACATGAAATGAATGGAACCCGAAGACATTTGCTGAGGAAGGAAATGCGACTGTGAAAGTCTAATTTGTTATTGCACATGTGATCAAAGATGAGACGCTCCTGATCATACGTCATCGACCTAAAAACTATAACTCGGTTTCTTGCCACAAGTTCTAGCTCACCTGTCGATCATTTCCAGCATTTTGGGCTTTTCTTTCAGATTTCCAGCATGCACAATATTCTGCTTTTTAAAATTAAAGACCCAGACATTCTGTCTTTGGACAGAACCCCAGACATTAAGTACATTGGCAGAGGTCAATACACATGCTCCTAAGGACAGGCTTGCTGACATTCTGTCTATCTGTACATTACACGTTAATGTTTCTCAGACTGCTATTTCAAACCCGAAAATGAAATAATGAAATATATGGGAAAACGTTTTCTGAGGGGTGTATCTAACCAGCATGTTTATTGAAAAATGATTTCACAGTCAGCCAGTTACTGTCACTTCGTGAATGATGTTAGTGGTTTTATTCATGAAACTGTACGTAGAGTACTAAGGTATGTTCTCAATCCACTGATCCTCAATCGTTGCCACGATTAGACCATGCTCCTTTACATTAGCTGTTCCTCTTAAGCTTCCTCAGCAACTGTCCACCTCCTACCAGATCAATCTCTCCATTAGGAATTATCAAACTCCCCTTGTGTGGTTCAAAACTAAGATTAAAGAAACTGCTGATTGGAGCAATGTCCAATTTCACTGATTAGTTGTTTCTCTTTCTTGCAGCTAACTTTGTGACCATTGTGCTCCTGTCCAGAGGAAGATGCGGTCTCTCCAGATGCATCACTCTTTACCTAGTGTCGATGACGGTGACGTATCTCTTGGTCATTATCACCGCTGTGATATTAAACAGGGTTGCCGGTATGTATTTCAGATTCAGTGCGCTTTCCACCACTCCGTGCTGCATAGTAACCTCTATCTTAATTTATGCTGCCAGAGAGAGTTCTGTGTGGTTAATGGTCGCTTTCACCTTTGATCGGTTTGTGGCTATTTGTTGCCAGAAACTGAAAACAAAATAAAGCACAGAGAAAATGGTGGCGGCGGTGATACGAACAGTGTGCGCCAGAGTTGTTTAAAAACGCCCCGCCTTATCTCACTTACGAACAGATGTTCATAGTTGACAATGTTGCAATGATGTGTAACAACAAAGAACCATCTTACACATCTCTTGGATGGACAATATATGACTGGTTTGACCGAATTTCAACGCCGTGCCTTCCATTATGCCTGTTGTTACCACTGAGTGCGCTGACAGTTAGATATATTCTAGTGGCCAGTCGAGCCCGAAGGAGACCCCGGGCCCACGGAAATGGAGAGAATAAGCGTGCCCTAGAGATAGAGAACTGGAGAAATTCCATTATTTTACTCTTCAGTATTTCGGGCAGTTTCATCCTGTTATGGATGGTGTACATTGTAAATTTCTTGTATGTTCGAGTTACAAACAGTAATTATTTTTCAGTTTCCAATTTCAATGATCCAAAATTCATTCTCCAAGTAACCGGTAACACCCTTCAACTTTTAAGTTCCTGCACCAACACGAGTATTTATGCAGTGACCAAGAGTAAGTTCAGGCAGTAGTTAAAAAATGGGATTAATTATCCACTGCATATTATTTTAAGATGAAGGAAACAATGGCAATCATACAGTCGTGTTTTGTGTTTTTGCCTAATGTCAAAACACAGTTTCCACTCCTGTACTGTGTTCCCTGGGTCATGCCATGTCCAATACCAGCAGCCGGATAACATACGCGACCGTCACATCCATGTGTAAGAAAGTGAAACATGGGCCTGATTTGCTGTGATTTAAATGCCATGTTTAATTGAACGACCATATATCACTCTGAGAGCGGGTTATTTATGCACAACATAATTATCAGGAAAAATACACACATAAAATGACCAAGCATCGTTCTCTTCAGCCACACCATCGTTTCATTGCCGGAGCCATGTGCATATGAAAGGGAGAACGCTGTCTTGTCGAGACCACTCTGAATCACGTCACTTCATAACCTGAGGAATAGAGGTCTGGGTTTTGTGAGAGGAGCATCGGGGTATCAATTAATGGTGATCCTGTAAATCAGAATATTTGAACGGGAGGTGGCCATTCATTCCCTAGCATCTGCTACACTATTCAATTATATCAGAATTGATACTTAGCTCAACTACAAATACCCGTTATGATTTTATGCTCCTTAGTAACATTGCCCAACCAAAAAGATATAAGCGGTTTGGCATTTTCAATTAACCAGTAGCGTCAGCAAACATTTTTATGAAATGCCGGGTATACACAGCCCATTACATTACCAAATGCATCCTGACATCACCCCTGAGTACTCTAGTCTTAATTTTATAATTTTACGACTTTGTTCCCGTCTCCTGCAATATATATAATAATATGCCTTTATCAGATTATTAAATTCTTTAAATTCTTGAATACCTGAATTTCAGCATTCCCTAAAATTGTATACTTACTCGATTGCAATGCCTAGGGGACACATTTTAGCCCAGATATCCTTCTGGTGAACTTGCATTCCATTCCCTCCACAGCCGATATATGCTCCCTGAGGTACTTGGTTCAGATTTGAGCTCAATTAATCCAGATGAGTTGTCACCAGTGTTTTATCCAACTGTGGCATTACTTTCACCTCTTTCTGCCCCAGCTGTACACAGATAACGACTAACATTCCAGGAGTCATTTAAATCTTTTCTACGTGTCCACCAGCTTAAGCTGATTCTTATACTTTTAAACATAAATGGGTCTGCTCCTCAAAAGTTCATTTTCTTTTAATCATTTAGATAAATATCTCTTTCATCTTCTTTCAATCTAGCGTCTAGCTCATATGTTCCAAATCTCAAAGCGGTAAATAATTCTAACAACAAGGCTGCACGCAATCTCATTGGCCTCCTTAAACTCGCAGACACACAGCACAGTACAGGCCGCCTGAAACACAGAAACCTTGAATATAACAGGCTCCTTAAGTACATTGGCCCCTGAATCTCACCGGCACACTGAACCTCACAGAATTATGAGCCAAACAGATACCTGAATCTTACAGATACCCCTGAAACAAAAATACTACCTGAGCTTATGATTGTTGGAGTTTTATTTTTCCGGTTTATAAGACTCCATCACCCAGTTAATGACAGACAACGGGTCGAACAATGTTCTCTCTCTGCCTCTCTTCATTCCCCTCTTATGCTGTCATTCAGCATTTTCTCTGTCTCCCTTTCAGTCGCTACCTCTCCTTTTCTCCTGTCCTTCTCTTTATCTCAATTTCTGCCTGCTTCTGAATCTCTCCTTCTCTCTCATTGTTCATCTGTCAACCTGCCTGTCTCTCACACAATTTCACTCGTTATGTCACGCTCCCATTCGCTCTGCCTGTCTCATTATTAATCTATAATTCCTTCTCTCCCTGAGATCTTACATCAGATGCGTTGCTCAGAGCTGATCTAAATAGTTCCAGTGATGCATTGCAGAGTTGCGTACAGCCCAGGAATTTTCCTTCCTACCTCCTGTACCATTTGACTACCTTGTTGGTCAATAATCTACCTAACTCTGCCTTAAGGGAATATTCAATGTCCCTGCCTCTACTAATATCTGTTGAAGGGAGATCCACAAGCTGACGAGAATTTGAGAGAAAAAAAATCATCCTCATGAGCTACGTCTCAAATGGCAGAAACATGAATTTAAATATGTTCCCCAGTTTGGCCTCTTCCACAAGTGGAAACACCTTCTCATCATCGATCCTGCCATGTCCCCTCAGGATCTTACATTTTCTCTTTCTTCTGAGCTTCAACGGATAGAGGCCTAAACTGTTCAACCTTCTCTCACGCGACAACCCCCTCATCCCAGGAATTACTGTGCCTTTCTGAACTGCTTCTGGTGCAATGATATACTTTATTGAATATGGAGACCAAAATTTTACATGGCAGTCTGGATAAGGTCTTGCCAATGTCCTGTAGTACGGCAGCAAAACATCAGTACATTTATATTCAATTCCAATTGCAATGAACGTCAAAATTTCATTTATGTTCCAAATTACAGAATCACACTGCAGATCTGGAGAGAAATCCTGTTTCCAGATGAGGCCCTTCGGCCCATCGAGTCTGCACCCACACCTAAGAGAAAAACCTAACGTATCAAATCCCATTTACCAGCACTTGGCCCTTTGCCTTGAATATTATGACGTGACAAGTGCTCATCAAGGCACTTTCTAAAGGATGTGAGGGAACCAGCCTCAACCACCCTCCCAGGCACTGCATTCCAGACCGTCACCACCCTCTGCGAAAAAAAGTTTTTCCACACATCCCCCCTAAACCTCTTGCCCCTCACATTGAACTCATGCTCCCTTGTGACTTATCATTCAACAAAGGGGAATAGTTGCTCGCTATCCATCATGTCCATGCCCATCATAATCTTGTACACCTCGTTCAGGTCTCCCCTCAATCTTCTATGCTCCAAAGAAAACAACCCAAGTCCAACCAACCTTTCTTCATAACTTAAATGTTTCACCCCAGGCAACATCCTGGTGAATCTCCTCTGCACCTCCTCCAGTGCAATTAGATCATTCATATAACGTGGCGACCAGAACTACACACTGTACTCCAGCTGTGGCCTCACCAAAGTTCTATACAACTCCAGCATGACCTCCCTGATTTTGTATTCTATGCCTCGATTGATAAAGGCAAGTGTCGCATATGCTTTTTTCACCACCCCACTAACATGCCCCACTGCCATCAGAGAACTATGGATACACACGTCAAGTTTCCTCATACCTTCCCAGTGCCATGTTGTTCATTGAATATTTCCTTGTAAAATGACTCCTTCCAAATTGTATCACCTCACACTTTTCAGGGTTAATTTCCATCTGCCACTTATCTGCACATTTGACCAAACCATCTATATCCCCCCGCAGCCCAAGATACTCAACCTCACTGTTAACCACCTGGCCAATATTTGTGTCATTCGCAAACTTACTAATCCTACCCCCACATTGCTGTTTATGTCGTTTATATAAATGACAAATAATAGGGGACCGAGGTCAGATCCCTGTGGTACACTACTTGACACGGACTTCTAGTCACTAAAGCATCCTTCTGTCATCACCCCCTGCCTCCTACAGCTAAGCGAATTTTGAATCCAAATTTTCAAATTACCCTGTATCCCATGTGCCTATGCCTTCTTTATAAGCCTCCCATGTGGGGCCTTGTCAAAGGTTTGGTGGAAGTAATTTGTTGTACCTGCATACTAACTTTTCTGGGATTCATGTAGCAGGGCACCCGGACCCCTCTGTATCTCAGAATTCTGCAATTACTCTCCATTTAGGTAGCATGCTGCTTTACTAATGTTTCTGGCAAATGTTTTTGCACATTAAACTCCAACATTATAGTTGCATCTTCAAGGCCAATGGAGCACCAAAGATGAGTCCAGGAATATGAACTCATACCAAACTCAATTGGACCAGTGTACTTCATTGGCTGTCTGGGCATACCAAGGTGGAGCCCTTAGGTGTATGGCGAGAGACTGAATAAATGAGACTGCACAGGGTTTCAGAATGACAATTAAATTGAAAGCAATGTCTGAATCTTCCGACAGCTGGACAGGGTGCATTCCGAAGTGTAAATGATACAGAGAGAGCAAGGTATTAAATATTGGATAAAGGAATCTGAACTTCTGATGCCTCCTGTCTTTTCTCATGCCAAAGTATTTGGCAAAAACTTAGATTTTTTTGTCGCAAATGGAACAAAAATGAACCCATCTGGCGACGCTTTATCTTTCTATGTACGGGTAACTGTTTTGGACTCTATTAAACTCGGGGCTTATTTATGCATTCTGTTTTTACCGCGGATTTAGCCATCTATTCAGTTCCCTGTTGGGTGTAAAGCATTTTATTTACTCTCCCATTTTTATCCACAATAGTTGTTGAGCTGCATTTTCTTGTTCTAACTTGGAATGCTGTCTCCATTGGCTAAGAGAGCATTTCCATGCTTTGTACCTTGGCTCAGTGTTCTTTTGTGCGATGATCTATCAAATGCCTTTTATAAGTCTATGCACAACAAGGAAAGATATTGCCATTATCAACCCTCGCAGTTACCACATCAAAATCTCAAGCAAGCCAGTTAAACACAATTTTCCCTTAAGATAACAGTGCAGGCTTTCCTCACATAACTCGCTTTTGCCAAGTGAATTTTAATTTTGTCTAGCATCATATTTTCCAGAGACTTCCCTAACACTGAGATGAAGCTGACTGGCCTGTAATTACTGAAACTAACATCACACCGTTTGATGAATAATGGTGTGACATTTACACACCTCCTGCCCTGTGGCACCACCTGTGAGTCTAAGGATGGCTTGAAAATTATGACCACTATCTGTATATTTTCCACTTCCAATTCAGTCAGCATGCTTGGATGCATCATATCTGGTCATCGTGCCTTTACATCTGAAAGGATAAACAGGCGATTTAATACCTTCTCTAGCCAGGCACTGGTCAGGACAAAAGCACGAATGCCAAATTCTGAAGGATCACATAGAGTGATCAGAAGGTTCTGATTGGTTTACAAGTCGATTCTGAATTGCCACAGGACTGCCATGGAGAAAACAATGGAGAAGCGTTTTCTCCCCATAAAGTTGGGTGATTTAAAAAACAAAGCAAAACACAGCCCGCTGGATTGTCACCCCAGCCATCCCCATATATTTTCACTCCCTGCACAGTGCCAACAGTGCGTGCCATCTAAAAGGTGGACCGCGACAATTTGCCAAGGCTTCTTTGACAGTAGCATCAAAGCCCTCCCACTTCCAAGGAAAAGGGCAGCATATAGCTGGAGACACCAACCACATGCAAGTTCCTCTCCAAGCCACGCAGCAGACTGACCTGTACCACTATTGTCATTCGTTCACTGCCGCTGAATCAAAATCCTGGAACTCAATTCCCAACTGCATTGTGGGTCGACATACACCAAGAGTACTGGAGCATTTCAGTAAGGCGGCTCACTACCACCTTCCCCGAGGTAAATACTGCTGGGCTCAGCTAGGGGTCCAACGTTCCATAAATGAATAAATATTAACACGTAGAATGCTTGAGTTTGCAGAGAACTTATTGAGCATGAATGATGTATTTCGCTTCCAGTAAGTGCTAATGAGCCACGTTACGAGCTTGACTGAGAATGTTATTTGGTTGCTGATGTATGTATTCACTCACTGAGCACTCTTCGGCCAATGCTGTTAAACTGTAGAATTATATTTAACAGTGTCGTTTTGTTTTGAGTTTTGCTAGCACCAATTGGTTGACCGTCGCCTGTAATGCACCTATCACGAATAGGCGGAAGAACATGTTGTTTGATACGGTCAGCCAAATATTGGGAGGCCTGTTATTGGTAAGTGGCATCGTACTGGCATGGAAATTCATACAAAATATTGCTCAATTGTTTGCTAAGCAGAAAACACTTTTTAACCCTATTGTTCGAATTTTAGGGATACTTGAGCTTTCCAAAGTAATTTGAGGTAGGCATGACATTCTACATGCCCGATCCTGGTGGCCTTTGGCCCAATTGCATGTTTGCATAACATGTATTTTTAAAAAATGCATCTGCATATTTATGTTTGGCGTGTCTGCTTTTGAATTAGTTTCAATTATTTCACTTTGGTATTAGTCCATTTGTTCAATTGTGAAACAACTTTTGATAACTCATAAGTAATCTTTTTTCAAATATCTTAAGTAGAGGAGTGAAACGGATATGTAGGCTGAAGCACATCAGAGAACTGAAACTAGAAAATTGTTAAGGCTGTGACCTAAAGCTGTTTAATAGAATTTCATTGATTTACTAACCTGCGTGCGATTCTCTACATGTTATTTTGAATTATTGTGTTTACGATTCCAGCCTTCTATAGAAAACTTTGACATTCATATCACCAGGTCATTCCCTAATATTACACATTTCAAATTAGGATATTATTATGAAAATGCTTTTACATTCAATTTGAATGCGTAATCTTACTGAACTGGATATCTTGCATCATTGGTGACAAGTAGTCACAATGCTGGATTACAGTTGGAACTTCTAACTGCCAGTCTGGTGTCCATTTCAAGAGCCACCTCTCTAAGTTGTCCAATCCATCGAAGAAGATAGCTGCAATACATCGCCAGCAGGGACTGTGTTTTTTGTAGCTTGTTTTGTATTTTTAACAAAGCACGACACCTGGTTTGTGATGTATTGCGTGTAACAAGTACAATGACCCCAGAACTATAAGTGCAAACTTGAAAGATCACCTGTTTTATAATGAGTAGATAACTGACCAAATATTGCACAATTTATAATTTTGAATGGAATTGCTATGGCTTTTTCAAGATGACAAGTTTTTTTTTTAAAGGCCAAGAAATCTAATTGCACCAAATAAACAGTGAATGGATATTTGAACATAATCATAATTTAACTGTCATTCCGCCTGTTTGGAAATTGCATGTAAATTTTCGGTTGCAGCCAAACAGAACTCAACATCCTAAGTGTTTTGGTTGCTAGTCGGGCAGAAAATAACTAGTAATTGTCATGCAAGAGTTTGAAACGTTTCTGATCTGTTGGCTTTGGTGAGTACGACAAGATCAGGCAGTTGCTTGACTAGCCTGTGGGACAGTTCTCAGGTCCCCAGCTGCGAATAAAGAGCAATTTGCAGGATCGTTGTGGCTTCCGGCGCCAGTGTCACTCTCGAGTGTTCCACCAGTTGTATTTTTCAACTTTTTTTCATGGTGACTTGCTTGACCATGAAAGACGTTAGGGAACACTTAATGACATCTCCATTGGCCTGGAGTCACGTGTGAGCTAAATTTCTTCCACCAGCTGCCTTAATGAACATGATTCTATTTTCTTCTTGGCAATGCTGCAGTTTCATGGACATGTGGAAGCTTTAGGCAGGGATTCGGTTCTTCAATCCAACTGGATATTTATTGAACTGTCCCCACAATTAAGAAATTATGCACGTGCACCATTGGCGAGGAAATATTTTGCCAGCTGTCTCAACTGCTGAAAGTCCAGTACATCCGCAAAGTAAAACGGCATTAAAATGATATGTGGTGGGTCGAGAGTCAATCGTTCAGTTCAAATGTTAATTCACCTGTGACATCAACGAATTTACCTGTGACAGCAGAGATTAATTTCTGCTGTTAATTATGGTACTAACCTCATCCGGGACTGTTTTATACTTTAGACAAGCATCAAATAAAGCAAAATGTAATTGACGGTCATTTTCAGAAATGATTCGGAAAGACCTACCAAGGGATAATAAATATTTACCATGACTTCCTTAGCCCAGATTTCCTGCTGTCAATAGTGATGAATCTTCAGGCTTTCACCACTGTTGTACGTCGTGCCCTGGCGCAATTCCACACCCGAGTACATTTGCACCCGAGATTGTGATACAAATTCATTGCTATGAGGAGTCTGCTAATTCAATTTCTTTACATATTTTGATTAGCAGTAAGTCAATAATAGTCAATGATCAAGATACAGTCTCCATTAAACTTAATATACTCTTCTTATGGTTCAGCTATATATTATTTGTGCATGTTTAAAATCGAGCGCTTTTGCTAAAGTCATGTTGCCCTGCCAGTGACACTGAGAATGTCACATTAACCGACCAATTGATAGAATGGCAGACGAACTAGATGTTTTATTCGTCCAGTAATTTCCCAATTCTTATCTTCATGGGCAAATGAGTTCGAGGCTGAAGCTGTGCCTGATCAGTGAAGAACAAAAGCATTTAGCCCCATTTCAGAGCTTCTTCTACCCTCAAGATCCAAATCATAAGTAGGGGTGATGTTGAGATTCCTACATTAAGTGGGTAAACATTTTATCCAATTACATATCTAGGTCTGATTATGCCTCCCACATGAATATTGAGATACGATGGAGCCCGCAGGGCTGGTGGGAATGTACCAGGGCCGTGTCAGCACGGCAAAGAGAACTAAAAACTAACTGAGAGCAGGCAGTGTTAATTATACATTTCTAAATCTGCAAAGAGGGTACGTTTCTGATAGGAAGCGACTATCCCCCTGCGTGGGCAAGGCAAGTGTGACATAAACAAGAATGGCAACGGATGTAATAAAAAGTGCAATTCATGTCGTTTATGACGATTGCCACCATTTAATTTATTTAACTATCAGTCTCAAAGGGTATTTCATTTCATTTTTTAACTCCTCCCTGAATTTACTCTGGGTCCCTGCATAAATAAGCGGGTTCATGCAGGAACTCAAAAGATGTAGCGTAAGTCTGCTTTCTTCCAGAAGAAACGTTGATTTGTTGAAATTGAACCTTCTATATAAATAACGCTCGCATTTCGGACATAGAGGAAATTTATAACAACTAACACATATAATAGGATGAAACTGCCCGAGATTGTGAAAAGTAAAATGATGGACTTACTCCTCTTCTCCATCTCTGTGTCTCTCTGAGTCGCTCTATCGTTGTGGGCTCGGAGTCTTCTGCGGGCTCGGCCTGCCGTGGCAATGTGCCTGACAGTCAGAACATTGAGTAGCAAAACATGGATCAATGGGAGACAAGGGATTAAAGCAGCGTTTATGCTGTCATATGCAGCCCATCCGGGTGAAGTGTAAAATACTGATTTCAATTTGCAGTAGCTGGTTACATTGCTAATGATAACAGAATTTTCACAAGCAAAGTACAAGGGGACATTTTTGGCAGAGTGCAAAGTACAGACAGTTCCTATGACCACAACCGCTGTTTTCTTCATGCAATATTTGATTTTCAGAAATTGGCAACAAACGGCTACAAATCGATCAAACATGAAAGCCACTGTTAACCAAACAGAAGAATCTCTGATGCCATGTATTAAGACAAAGGTAAGAGCAAACGTCGGAGTGATGGAGAGAAAACTGAATGGTAAATGTGTACCTAAAATCCGGTTTAATGCCACAGCCGTGAAGATGACCAGATCAGTCATAGCCATGGACATCAAATAGTAAGTGATACATTCAGAGAAACCACATCTTCCTCGAGATAGGATCACAATGACTGCCAGTTTAGCTGTGACAGAAAAATATATCCAGTGAATATTTGATGGTGACAAATGAATATAGAACAAACAACCTTGGAAAACTCAAAGGTTAGGGATCAATTATGCAGTGAGAACACATTTAGCATTCCAGGTTTATGATATTTCTGTTCTACTTGAGAAAATAATCTTCCTAAAACGCAACTAATCGTCAACACTGTACTGTGGTCCCAGGAAGAATATGGGCTAAGCCCTGTAATTAACCTTTAACTTCCTAATTCGTTACTCAGATATGTGAAACAAAATTATGTCCCTGCATACTGTTTAGAGGTTAGCTAAGGCAAGGATAGGGTGGAATATTTGAATGTGCAAGGAGCACAATGTTACATCGACCTGAGGATTTGGCTGTAAATGTAGAAGATAACATTCGGCAGAGACAAATATAAAATTCTTCTCATGGGGGCAGAATCAAGGAAAAATAACATAATTGAATGGAAAGAAAGTAGCTTGTAAGGAAAATTAAAGATACCTGGATCTCCTGTTTTTTAATGATCTGAAGCTAACGCATAAGTGCTTCACAGCAGCTAGAAAGGCTAGCCTCATTCATGGATTCAGTTGTAGCTAAGTTGGCAGAAACCTCGCTTCCGAGTCAAAATGTGTTGTCTTCAGCATTGAGAGAATGCTTTGCTGCCCCGAATGCCAGATTTTGGCTAAGCCGATAAATGGAAGGCCCCCCATTTAATGTGCTACACAGATTTAAAAGATACCCGCTTTTCAAATTCCAGCCAAGAATTTGTTTTTAAAGATATAATGCAATAGGTGTGTGCGTAACGTAAGAGATATACAGTCAGAATGTATTAATGAACCCACACATGCAGTGCCATGAACACAATGGAAATATGATTAATAACTGTTTAATAAGCTAGTTTTCACTGTGTGATACTTCGTCATTATTAATAAAGTCACTTATAAAATAGAATTACATTTGAAATGTGAAATGATGGAGACAAGCAGAAGTTATCCAACTAAAGTAATCGAAAGTTACTGGTCAGTGAAAGATAGTAAATTGTTAAGGTTGAAAAAATATACAGGCAATAGGAAGAAGCTATGGTCAAGAGAGAAATGACACCATTAAAATGAAGTAACCTCATCAGTGATGATATGTAATCATGTCAGTAAATTAAAGACTTTAAATGTAACATTTTTTCTTATATTGAAAAAAATAACATACTTTAAAATGCAATAAAAATGGAGAATATTGCTGTAAAATTAGGAGATTATCATGTTAAACGGGAGAAAAAATATGATGGAAAAATACTAATGATAAATGAGAAGAAACATTAACTCTCATCAAATATAAGAGAAGTGATTAAACAATGATTCCCGTAACGTATATCTAGTGAGAATTGTTTACCTGGAATCCCGATCGCAGCAAGGATGGGGTAGTAAATGACAAAAAACGGACCGTTCCGTAATCCATGCATTTCTAATTCCAGCTGCAAGTGTCCTCTGCACGACAATTAAAGATCATCACATTTATTTCTCAACCCAGGCACCAGGGAGAAAATTAGATGGTTTGATCTTTCGCAATAATGACTCGAAATCAAACAAACAGGTTAATGTTGCTGCTGCCAGGAAGTTGCTTTTGTTTTGATGGGGTTGAAAGCTCTTCAATGCCACTGTCACTGCTCTAAAGAACAATCCTCACAAAAGGAGGTGGCCATGGAAATAATAGATGAGTTGGAGGTCATCTTCCAAATTTTTGTAGGTCCTAGAACAGTCCCAGCAAGTTGGACGGTGGCATGTGCAACCCCGAGGAATAAGGCAGATTGTTACAGGCTGGTTAGCGTAACATCAGTCGTAGGGAAAATGCAAGAGTCTATTATAAAGGATGTGATAACAGGACACTTATAAAATATCAATGAAAATAGAGAAAGTAAACACGCATTTTTGAAAGCTAAATCACAAGGTGGTTGTTGAGGACTTAAGTAGTAGAACATATAAGACAGAAGCAGTGGTTGTGGCATATTTGGATTTTGAGAAGCTTTTAATAAAGTCCAACATAAGAGGTTAGTGTTCAAAATGAAAGCACGTAGGATTGTACATTATATATTCGCATGGATTGAGAATTGGTTAACAAACAGGAAACCTATTGAAGGAAAGAAATAAGTATTTTTTGAGCGGCAGACAATGACTACTGCGGTAAATGCTTGGGGCCCAGCTATTCAATTATTTGGACGGGGGGACCAAATGTAACATTCCCAAGTTTGCTGACGACACTAAACCTCTTGAGAATGTGGGTGGTGATCAGGATGTAAAGAGGTCTCACAGTGATTTAGGCACATTGCGTGAATGGAAGGTACATGGCAGATAAATTATAACTAGGATAACTGTGAAGATATCGACTTTGGTCGGAAAAGCAGAATGGCAGATTATTATAAAAATAGTGATAGACTGGGAAATGTTGATGTACAAAGGGACCTGAGGGTTCTTGTACACCAGTCACTGAAAGTAAGTACACAGGTGCTGCAAGCGGTAGGGAAGGGAAATAGCATATTGTCATTGACTTCCTGAACATTTCAGTGCAGGAGCATAGATATGTTGCTATATCTGTACCGGGCCTTGGTGAAATCACACTTGGGATATTGTGTGCTGTTTTGGTCTTCTTGCATAAAAAATGAAATATTTTCCATAGATGGAGTGCAGCGAAGGTTCAACTGAATGATTCCTGGGATGGCAGGAGTGTCACTTAATGAGAGATTGGGGCACCTAGACATGCATTCAATGGAGTTTGGAAGAATGAAATGGGATCTCATTGAAACATGTAATATTCTGACAGGGCTGGACATATTGGATGCAGAGATAGTGCTTTCTCTGGTTGTGGGGTCACAGTCTGAGGGTATGGGTGACACAGATGAGGTGGAATTTCATCTCTCAGAGGTTGGTGAACCTGTGAAAAGACCTACCACAGAATTCAGTGGAGGTCAAGCCGCTGAATATATTTAATTATGAAATTCATAGAATTCCAGACTCTAAAGGCCTCAAGGGGCATGGGGAGAGAGCGGGAGCATGATGATGAGGACCAGACATGATCAGGTTCATTTGTGGAGCAGGAACGGAGGGCCGAATGACCTGCTCCCGTTTCAAGTTCCTAAATTTCTACAGCGCAATATTATTGCTACAATATATTGAAAAACTAAGTCGGCTGTTGCAAAAGTGAAATCGAGCGTTGTAAACGAGGCTTCCCCACGTTATGGGTAAGGAAGGTTTGTGTTAAGAAATTTCAGCATAAGTTATAACTGACCAAAGAAAAACTGGTCCGAAGTTTAAGTGTACCCACGTTTCCACCCCTGATGGTTATTCGTCCGTTTGATCATTGATCAGTTGTAATACATATCCCTGATACTGTGCATCCACTTTAAAGCGATGGTGTGTGCAATCAGCGTGGACTGATCCACTCAACTCCAATGGCTTTGCACAGGCCCGGTTCTCTCTGGTTATTTCCTCTGCAGTTTTGCCCAGATCAGTGCCGTTATATTCAAAGTGGACAGGCCAAATTCAGGCTGAAATGTTCCAGTTCTGCAGGTAATTCCGATTTTGAATTTGAAGTTCAGAGATTTTGCATTCAGCGTGCACATGCCCTGTTCAGCGTACTCGCATTCGATATCGCCTCGCCCACTTCAACATGGTAATATTCTATCTGTGCAGAATCAGGTTAGGGCGGTTGTAGTCACTAGGCGCGTCTTCCTTCCAGCAAGATTACACAAAAGCCGGAAGAAGCCCTCTTTAATTCGTGTTAAATTCGCTGTAAGCAGGCTTGGTTCGGTACCTTAACTTTCAGTATTAGCAGGTCCAGATTCAATTCAGTGCTGTTATAGTGACGGCGGAAAATTAAATTAATCTTGGTGAGTTGCATTATCGACAGATTCACTTCAGCAAAGTTAAAGCCATTGTGAAAGTATTTAGGTTAGCCCCACTATTGTTCAGGAAGGCAGAGCGATTTCAGTAACATTACATTCAGTGTTAACAAGTCCATTTCGCTCCAGTCATTTACAGAGACCACACACAGGTTCAGTGTAGAACGATGTCATTCGCGATGCACAGATCGAGCTCAGCACGGTTACTGTTGAATCTCATTGAAATTGTACTTCGTCCGTAATCTAAACATAAAACGATGGGGGAAAAACAAATCTCTGTAGGAATGAAAGCATCCATATCTATAGGCGATACCAGACCTGCTGAGTGTTTCTTGAACTTAATGTTTATTTTATTCCTCATATCTCAGAATTCAAGCAATCGCTGCATACATAAATAAATAGATATATAGAGAGATGGATATATAGATAGAAAGATAGGTTGGTTTCAATGTGGTGATAGCTAGATCAGCATGGCTACATTTAGCTTTCAACTGTCCTGGTATTTACTGGACAAGTACACATTCTGCGTGCATTGTTTCTCTGCAGAATGGTTAAACGTGCAGTGGGAATGTTCTATTTATTCTCTACTCACGTTCATGCGTGAATCTTCTTATGCTATCCGCCAGTTATCACATCACTGGACTAAATCCTCCCTTTTTAACAAATTTCTCTATCTCTGCATCCATACCAGGGCCATCTCAACGTTGTCACCTTATTGTCTTGTATGAAGACGCAACCAGCCGACATTCAGCACCACACACATCCACCTGGATGAAGATTTTCTTACCGCGAATAACTTCTCATTTAACTCCACTCACTTCCTAGGAATAAACGCTATTGACGTATGTATCCTGATGTGTCCCAGCTATGTCTGCCTTTTTGTATCACATGTGGAACATCCGTTGTTCCAATCATACTCAGCTCTCCAACTTTCACTGTATCAGTGAATGATTGATAAAAAGGATCAGTTCCATTTTCTACTGACATCCTCAACAGCAATATGAAGTTAAATCTGCATCCAATTTCTAACATTCGAATTCCAACCAGATCCAGCGTGATAACACCTGCAAATATTTAATAATCCCCCTTCAACTGCAGCATTCAGAAGGGACCTTTTATTCATTGCCACCTTGATCTACTCCACAATACCTCTCAAACCAGATTTCCCACAGCGCATATTAAATAAAAGTATCATTAAAACAGAGGAACAGCAACAAATACCCTTGTCCCTCTGCCCTTCCCAACGCCCAAGACTTCAAATACTACTTTCAGGCGAAGTAATGGTTTATGTACAACACTTTCCACTGAGTATTGTGCATTCTATCCAAAAGATGCAGTCCCATCGAGGTAATGGGAAACACAAAAGAGGGGATGATCATTTTCCAGAGCAACTCAATTCAGTTCTCCACTGTAATGCCAAGTCTTTGATTTCTTGTCACTCTGCTTACCAGCTCCACTCTCACTTGGAGCCCCTTGTCCACATGGCAATCTTCATATTCTAATCAAGATTGAGGAATAGTATTTCATCTTATATTTAAGAATTAAATAAAATTCTCAAGGTCAAGTTCAGCAATTGCAGATAATAACCAATGCTCCCAATTATCTCTTATTCGTTCTTAATTTATGTAATTTGTTTTTTTATTGTATTTGAACAGTAGTCGTTGCTGATGCTTCTACTATTTCTTTTTTGTAACTCTTCAAGACATATCACACGCTCCATTTTCAATTCATTTCACATCCCACAAATGTTCTTCTTGTCATTTAATCTCTTCTGTCTGTCACTCCAACACATAGCTAACTTTATGTTCTTTTGTCTCACGTCCTCCACTGTCACCGTTTCCTGTCTTCCTAATGCAAAAAGAAAACAACGGTTCCTTTACGTTTTTCCAGTTTCAATGAAAGGATATGTACAGGGAACTTTTAACTAGCACACCCCGCCCCCCGCAACCCCCTCTCCAAAGATGCTGCCTAGTTTGTTAAGCATTTCCCAATTTTTCTGTTTCATTCCTGTCGGCATGATTGCATTTTCTCTGGAAACATTCAGCTGACCAAGGATAACTTCAGTAGTGTTAATTTCTTCGTTCATTCATGGGATGTGTGCGTCACTGGCTAGGCCAACATTTATTACCCACCTATAGTTGCTCTTTGCGAAGGTGATGGTGAGCTTCCTTCTTGAACGCCTGCAGTCCCTGTGTGTAGGTGCACCTATAATGCTGTTATGCAGGGATATAGAGGATTTTGTCCCAGCAACAACATCGGAACTGCGACATATTTCCAAGGCAGTATAGTGAGTAATTTGTAGGGGAACTGACAGGCGGTCATGTTGCCTTGCACCTGCTGCCCATGTGATTCTCGATGGTAGCGGCTGTGGGCATGGGAGTTGCTGTTAAACGAGACTTGGTGAATTTCTGCCATGCATCTTTTGGATGGTGCACAATATAAGCTTATCACAACTCTGCTTTCTTCACATTGAAATCCAATGTGAAAATCAATTTCAAAACTGAACAACTGGAAGGGGAGTTACTGTGCATAATCGGCACTGGGCACATTCCTGTAATCAGTATCTGGGAGAACCAGGAAGGTGAGATCCAGGTGTCTCTTTACCCACGAGTTTTACCCATTCCCACAACTTAACTGTGTCTGCATCAAGCAACAGCTAATTGACCTGGGAGCTGGAAGGGCAGAGGGACCTGGAGGTGAGGCACAGACCGGAGAAGAAAGAGATGGGACATGCATTGAATTTGATGTGTGTCAGTTGCTTTCAGTGGTGAATGTCTGTCTTGTACGTTTCACGTGAGCCGCAGCAATTGGTGCTTTTATTTCAAGCAGCAGATTTTAAAAGTAAAAAGATAAAAGCAAATTACTGTGAACGATGGGAAAAACTTTGCAGCTCGTCAGAGAAACAGAATGAATGTTTCCAAGCCACACGAATCTTGTTTGGATTTTTTAAATATTACAGCACCCAGCGTGAATTAAATGAGTCCAGATATCTGGGAGAGATGTAGATTGGAGGATATTATAGAGATAGTGAGGTGTAAGGTCACGGTAGGATTTGAGAACAAGGATGAGAATTTGAACATTGTGGTGCTGCCTAATGAGAAGCTGATGAAGCTCAGTGAGCACAGGGGTGATGGATGAATGAGTCTTAATGCGAGTAAGGATAAGGGAAGCAGAGTATTAAATGTCCCCATCTTTATGTAGGTAGCTAGTAATAGTCCAGTTTAGCGAGAACAAATGAAAGGATGAGTTTCCAGCAGATGGGCTGAGGCAGGTGTGAAGTTTGGCAAAGTTACTGAACTGGACATAGGCAGTATTAGTGATATGTAGTTAGAGGCTCAGCCTGGGGTGAAATATGACACCAAGATTCTGAATCGTCTGGTTCAGTCTCAATGTTGTCAGTGAGATGGATGGCAATGATGGTTAATGAGTGGAGATTGTAGCTGGGACTGAAGACAATGGCTTCAGTCTTCCCAATATTTAAATGGTGGAAATTTCTGTTCATCCAGCACTGGATGTCAAACCAGGACGGTGTGTAACTTGGAGGTGATTATGTTCACAGACACCTGCTACTCTGGTCCTTCTAGCTGGTAGATGTTGCGAGTTTGGGAGATTCTGCCAAAGCTCTGGTAGAGTTGCTGATGTGTAACATCCCTTTCCTTCACGCCCTGGCTCTCCCATCTCCCTTTCTTTCCTCCCCTAGATTTTGGAGTTTTTTATATCCGTTGTTTTAGTTTTAGTGTTTAACAGCCTTCACTGAGTAAAAACCACAGACACATTGTCCTCTTGCATATTTAACCTTCTGTTTCTTTCTGTAACAATTAACATGAAACACAGGAAATATAAGTGCAATTTGACACGACAAAAATAATTCCTTGTCATCAGCGAAAGGAAGACAGAATCACCAGTAATAGAAGTAATAGCTTAATCAAGCTGAAATAACCTATTGCGCCATTATGAATTTCTTACTGAAGCCTCAGAGCACGAATCGAACTAGAAGCAGTCCTGTCTTAACTGTCTAATAGCAGAGGGAGAGTTTTCATCACTCGACATCAAGGAAAGAGAAGAAAAGCGAGTGGGAAAAACAGATTTAGGGACCCAGACAGAACGACAGTGATCGGCCAAAATGGAGAGAAAGGCACAGACAGATAAGACACAAGAACACCCATTGAGACACAGACAGCCAAAGGCCGGAAAGTGTAGCTAGCTTTCATAATCCCGTTCCTTTGTTTATTTATAATGACTGACAGAAAGCAAGAATTACATTGACAAAGCGTGATTCATTAACTCAGAAATTCAAATTGCTGAACTGCCAAGGAAGAATTTTTGAAGTGTAGTCACTGTTGTAATGTAATGATCGAGTTATAAGAAAAATGCAAAATGGACAGATACATAAAGAAGCCTCAGGAATTATTTACAAGCATGGATCTATCTTTCCATATCAACTCTTTGCCAGATGCAGATCCAGCAGTACTTGTGGTTTCTTGAGTTTTGAGATGCTGCTGAATTGCAATTTCAATCGTTTAGTATTCCCAAAAAGTGTGTCCCAAAGAGTCAGGTCTCTAAACCGTCTTCAACTAACAAATACTAGAATGTTGTACATTCTCTTTATGTTCTACAAACAAGTCAAGTAGCTCTTTAAGAAGTCATACAATCGCAAATACAATCTCCTGAAAGGAACAGTTCGTGTCTCAGAAGTTTAGGGGACTGGGTGAATTCCTTTCCGCAGACTGACCAGGCGATGACCTCGCTAGGTAGGAATTCACCAATGGAGCCTCAGATCGGGCAGCGACCTGAAACTATCACAAGATGTATAACCTAACCTTGTCTGAAGCATTACCAGGGCGATTGGACATTTCCCCCGCGGGCGTTAAACCGAAATTTCTAATTCACCAGTCTGTCCTCTGGACACTCTGTATTGCTTTTCCAAGATTCATCTCCACATACAAAGGATAACTTGAACAGTGGCACTCGATAGTGTTGGCGAGTGGCACATTTTATACCATGCAATGCATGCAAGAAACTCGATTAGATTGTGGGAAATTAAAATGGAAAGCCCTTTAATTCAGAATGCGCCTGACACCAACGGGGGTTTTTTCGAGTTATTGAAATGCATTGTAATCGATTGTCAGGGTTAAAAGAGAAATAGAGATACAGAAAATCGCAATTAAAGACTTTAGAATTGCATTTTAACATAGAATCTGATTTTTTACATCTCGAAATATTTATTTTGTCTGATACAGTGCAACGAGGAGCACCAAAGCGAAAGTGAAATTTGATCAAAATCACAATCACCCAGTCCCCTGCCGAGAAAGGGTGCTTCATGTTGTGATGGCCGGGGTTTTGTCGGTGTCCACAAAAGGGAGCCGCAGGTGTGGAATTGGGAACGTGATCTTCTCAGGGCAATTTAATTAAGGCCTGCAATGTGGGGGACTCAGGCAGTTAAGCCTCACTTGTGGTTGGAAATACCGTCGAAAGCAAGGCGTGCTCCATGTGTAAGTGTAGCCAGCAGGACTTTGAAAGGAAGCAGCCTCGACAAAACCGCCACTGATAGCGTCATGGAGAGAGTAGAGGAAGGATTGCGGCCTAGGCTCAATGATGCGCGCCTGGTCGTGCTCTAACAGGCCATTGGACCCAGAGGAACGTTCTGTTCCCCTGGGGGCTGCAGGAGGAGATTGCTTCACCAAGCTGAGCACGGTGGTGATAGCAGAAGAAGACGTGAGAAGCTGTGTGTTGGTCCAATGCACCTACCTGGCTGCAATTCTGAAAGAGGATCAATGGGCTTAAACTTGCTGTCAAGGCAATTGAATAGTAATAAACCTTCAACCATAAATCTGAGGAAAAATGCAGGGGCTGCCCATTCAAATGATTCCCAGATATCAACTTCGGCTGCCAGAGGACTGTTAGCCTCTCTGTGAAAGCCACCAGTGAGGCATTGGTGATTCTTGCACTGTGCCGAATATGTAAATGCAGGAGCCATGCGATTGGCACCATGATGGTAAGTTAGTTATCCACCATTTTGATCATTTAATTAGTTTCTGATGGGCGATCACGAATGGGAGGCTACATGCCTGCAGGAAAAGGTAGCTCAAAACATATAGGACACGGCAAGAACTGAATGTGGTGTGCCAGGCATGGCCGCCCACAAAGCGGGGAGAGAGAGGCTCTGGAGCGGGAAGGCAAGGAAGCAGGGTGGATATTCCCTCATGGTGGAGGCGGGTGTGAAACCCCTGAGTAACGAATGCCCTAAAGGATGGAGCACAATACCTCAGGCCCACGTGTGCTCGACTGGTCAGACAGAGCTCCAAATGATGAGTAGTCAGAGGGAAATATTGTTCTCCCATCTCTCTTCTTTCTCTCAGAGAGTATGAAAGAGAGCAGCCAGACGGTGTTGACTGGAAAACATTCCTCCAACACTGAGGAAGAGAAAGAGATCTCACAGGGTTCACGTCACATCACCCCACTGCCATCCAGCAGAGCAGGTACTCTCAGTTTGGTGGTGGGTGGAATGACCGCACTAATAGGGTCACAGTTCCGAGAGCCAAGGGCAGACTCACTCAAGCACTGAGAGGGGCTTTGACAGTTGAGGCCACTCACACTCGGAAGGCTGCTGGCTTCAGCTCAGCTTCAGACTGATGACATGTCTCTGGAGTCATCACCAAGGCCGCAGATGCAGGTGCTGCAGCGGAAGTGTAACAACATCTGGAACGAATACAGGAGGCTATGCACGCTTATTCGTGAACAATAGAAGAGCCAATGAAGGTGAAAAGCACAGACAGAACGCTGGCATGATAGGGAAAATCAGAGATGGGCACAGAATGGTGCCCTCGCCAGGAATGCTCAAATCTCATGAAAAATAAATAAATAACACAATAAAGACAAACAAAAGCAAACAAACACAAAGGCATGCAGAAATACAGAGAGTCAATCAGGCAGGCAGGTATATAGACAAGCTAATGGATGGGCAGACAAATGGGCATGCAGACAGACAGATAGACAGATAGATGGACAAATAGATAGAGAGATTGATAGATAGGGAGATTGATAGATAGAGGGATAGACATATAGAGGGCTAGATGGATAATTTTATATATATATATATATATATATATAGATAGATAGATAGATAGATAGATAGATGGGTAGATAGTTGTCGAATAGAGGGATGCACTGATGGACAGAAGGAAGGAAGGAAGGATCGAAGGATGGATGGATGGATGGATGGATGGATGGAAGATGTCGTTGAGGCTGATGGGATGCACCAGGCCTGGGTAAGTACCGGTAAGAGAACAGGAAACTAACTGTGATCATTTCTCTCACTTAATCCTGCGGTGATGCTCTTTTCCTTATTCATTTTTATATTGACACACTGGAATGGATTTGAAACTGAGAGGACCTTGGATGTGTTGTCTTACGTGGCACGGAGTAGGAGATGAAATATTGGGAAATAACGTACAGTTCAAGCAGAATTTACCTATTATCAAATTTGAAATAATTTATTCAAAAGTTTGAGTGGGTATTTCAGCCCATTCTTTAACTCGGCCCTAAGCTTACTCTGAGTCCCTGCATCAATAAATGGGTTGAAACTGGAGGACAATAACTGAAGCATAAATCTTTTTTGCTCAAGACTAAATGTTCATGAGTAGAAGTGGATCCTGAGAAATAGGTTACTTTCGCAATTTGGAAATAGAGGATAGTTACAAAAAATAGCAAATATAACAGAATGAAACTTACCGAGATGGCAAAGAGTAAACTATGGACTTTGTCCTCTTCTCCATCTCTGGGTCACTCTGATTCTCTCCATTACTCTGGGTACGGGGTCTCCTGCAAGCATGATAGGCCGCTAGAATGTACCTGGCGGACAGAGCATTAGGAGTAAGTTCAGAATGAATGGGAGAAAAGGGGTTACAATGAAACAAATCCAGGCATATGCGGCCCATGCTGGCGACTTGTAAAATATTGTTTTTACAGTGCAGCTCCAGGGTATATTTTTAATTGTTTTCCTCGATTCATATATAAAATACAAGAAGGCATTTTTTACACAGATCAGTGCGGATATGATTCTTTTCATTCATGCTTCCATCCTCTCAGTGTAATATTTTAGTGTCAGTTCCCGGCAACAAATGACCACAAATCGATCAAAGGTGAAAGCGACTGTTAACAAGGCAGAACTGTCTATAGCTTCAGAAATTAGTGCAGAACGGAGACTGCACATTGGTGTGATAGAGAGGAAGCTGAAAAGGAAATAAATCCCAGCAATTCGGTTCAATATTACAGCCGTAACCATGACCAGGAGATCTGTCACCTCCATGGACACCACGTATTAATGATACATCCAGAGAGGCCACATCTTCCTCGAGACAGGATCACGATCACTGCCAAATTAGCTGCAATAGAGAAAGGGAGAGAGAGAGACAATGTGTGTGAGTTAGATTGAGAACAGGAAAATTACTTGCTTGTCTCCAAACAAAATAATTACTTATACAGTTGTCTGCGAAACTTAGAGCTTCGAGACTTGATACTCAGTTGGAAATTATCTTTCATTCTATGGACTATTATTTTGCATTTGAAATAATCATTCTGTTTCAAAAGAAATTGAGCCAATGGTTTGGGAATAAAAGATATTCTCTAGAAACTTAACGGAGAATGACAAAGAAATCAAATCTTATCTATAACAACACAGAATAATCGAACAAACAAAAATGAAAACCCATCATCGAAGAATTATAGAAACTATTGAAGTAGACAAATAAAGCAACCAACAAGTCTGAAATCTAACAAGAACACGGATTATTTCTCACTGAGGATCAGAAGTTGGTCCTACAAATGAAATTCTGTAAACTTACTCACTGTTTAAAATGTCTGTAATGAACAGACGTATTCTGAAACAGAGCGAAGCGTTTGGAACATTACCACGTCAGACTAGGCGGTGGACATTTTATGCAGGATGCAGGGTATGTTGGATCTCTTCACCTGATAATTTTGGGTGTCGATCTCAACCAATAGAACAATTGGCAGTTGGCGTGGTCTCCTTTAGAGAAATAAACTTCCACAATGCAACACTTCCCCCGTCCTACACTCCACAGTCCGTGTAATCTCCATGTGTAGCCAAGAACGAATATTTGAAATAAAAATATTGTATATTGTCTAAGAGAGTACAGCCACTTATGGGTCCTCAAATAATGCCGAGAAATTCCGACACATTGCCGCATGCTAGGAACAGAAGGGAATCCCACAATCAGCAGTCATCAACTTAGAACCAACAGCAATAGCGCATGAGGAAGAGGAGAGCCGGATGAAGAAGTGAGTGGGGTAGACTGAGTGCAGAAACACTGTGCTCTGTGAGTGAGAGACATATGTCAATTATTCATTCATGGACAATTTTTTACTTTGCTTGTACATCTTTCAGCATTTCAATGCCCAATAGCTTCCCTTCAATGAAGTCATTCGGGAATTTGTTGAGTGATTGCCCGTCGAAGCAATGAGGGCGATGGCCATGAAGTACATCACGTGGGAATAAGGTGAATGTGCTGCCTTTTAACGTCAGGAGGTTCTAATGCCACAACTACCGCATCTCCCGGCTGACCAGGAGCCTCTAATCGGCTTAACGACTGTCATGGACGTTTGGAAGGAGTTGCAGCTTAATGCTCAATCTATTTAGCCATTTATGTCCGCTCCTCCCGAGATTATCAGGCCCTGGCTCGAATCCAGAATATCTGGTTCAAAGGCAGAGACGCTACCCACTGCAAAACAAGTCCTCCCAGTCGGGAAGTGTTCAGATCTCAATCAATGAAGCACATGTGGGAATTAGCCCCCCATTATCGAAGTCAATAGATCTACACTCACAGTAACCACGCTATGATAATTCACCCACAGTAACAATGGCAACAACACAATTGAGTTGCAATCGCACAGTGATAATGGCGTCCTAATTCACTCACAAACACAATGTCTGTAGCTCAGTTGATCTACGTGTTCACAGGGATGACACGGTAATACTGCTCCATCTGTCACAGACAATGGCACATTAGAACTCCAATTACACTGTGATCACAGTTTGAAAATGTAGCCACAGGAACAGTACCATTGTCACAATTGAACACGCTTGGCACCAGAATAACCTAATGGCAAGCCCCCCACAATAGTATTGTCAAACATGCAATTGAATTGCCTTCATATTCTGATAACAGTGTATTAATTTAAACACAGTAACAGTGCAAACCAGCAATGCAATTGTACTTACATCGCGAAATGGCGTGATAATCGGGACAAATTATTCAACTAATATGATCAAATGATGCTTAACACGAGAAAATCAGTTAAAGTGTTTAAAATATGCAGATAATGTAAATATAATTCGCTGGTAAAAGGATTAAGTAATACTGTTGAAGGGAAGGAATTATAGCAATAATACTGCGAAATTATGCCAGTAAATTGAAGAAAATATAGCATCAAATGGAGAGATAATACTATTAAAGTGGAAGAATGATAGCGGAAGAGAAATTATGGCAGTTAATTGAAAAGGAAACAGAAGATATTTTCCATTACATTGGAAAATGACATCGGTTACATGGAAATGCGCTACTGCTAAAGTGGGAGAATTGATATAGCTAACCAATAATTCACGCAGCTACTTACTAGCTTTACCTGGAACCCCGATAGCTGCAATGGCGGGATTGTAAATGGCAAACAGCAGGCCTTTTGGCATTCCATGCAATTCGATCAGAAGGTCTGAGCGCATTCAGCACTGCACCAAAAATTGACAAATTTACACCTGGTGTCAGGCTCCAGGGAGATAATTACTTGGCTTGCCATAACGTCAAATAATTTTGTAAGAAACAAATTAGTGCATCAGCTGCTGGGACTGCTGTTTGTTTTATTGCAGTTGAATGAAATGTTTTTCATGGAATCTGACACAGATCTAAAGTGAAATGTACAAGGTGATCACAGTTAAATGGCTGCATTAAAACAAAAATAGGTAGGCATGCATTTTGGCCAAATCAGCCAATTTCACTAGTGACAGGCCGATTTCTTCCTGATTACATTCTGTCTCCAGTTCAGCACAGTTACATTCGGTATTCATATATCATATTCAGCATGTGCGAAATCAGCACTAACTCGCTCAGCGCAGCAGGGTCACATCCTGTCTGTGTGGAAATTCAGTTCATTTGGTTCCAGTCACTATGAGCTCGAGTTACTCCAAATCCCATACAGTGTTGGACATTCAGCATATCAAAGCTACCCTTTTTCGATCGTAAATCATTAAGGCAGTAACGATTCCGTGCTGGGAGATTGAACTCGGGTCTCCACCTGAACTGGTGTAGGTGCTAACCACTACAATAACGTGGAACTAACTAGGTTATCCAATAGACCGACGTTATACTTCTAGTATGTGAGCGAAGGGAGTTGACATGCTCTTTGCTTCTGTATGCTGGTTTATTCATGATTGTTAATACAGGCTGCTGGTTAGCAGAGAATCAAATGTGTAAGTCTCTGCCTGTTAGTAAACAGCTTGTCCATGTCAAGTCCTTGTCTGTTGCTGGTCGTGAAGACACATGGGATTTCGTGGCCCTTGGCTAAAGGGTCAGAGGAAGTGGAAGGAGATATGACTCTACAATGGCATGTTACCACCCTGATGCTAGGGTCAAGGATGTCACAGAGGGGCTGCAAAATATTCTTCGGCGTGGGGGTGGGGTGTGGGGGGCTTGTTGAACAGAAGGAGGTCGTGGTCCACATTGGTACCAATGACTTAGGTAGGAAGAGAGGATGTGGTCCTGCAATCAGGATTAAGGGAGCTAGGTAGCACAGAAATAGGAGGATAGGGTAGATGAATACGTGACTGGAAAGACGGCGCAGGAGGGAGGGCTTTCGAATGCTGGGACACTGGGGTTGGCTCTCGGGGAGATGAATCTGTACAAGCTGGATAGGTAACACGTGTACAGATCTGGGACTGAGTTCCATCCAGGGCATTTCGCTAGTGCTGTTGGGATGGTGCGGGAACCAAGAGAAGATATTACAGAGGTGCACAAAATACTGGGAGGGGCCGATAGCACTAGATTAGAGAATATAAAGTTAACAGGTGGAATAAGGTTGCGGGAGAAAGTAATAAAATTTAAGTCAGTGTTACTATGTTTTTTTGAATATGCAGAGCATAGTAAGATTGAGGCGTTACAGGCACAGAATGCCATGTGGAAACATGATGTTAGTGTGATAACAAAGACCTGGCTGAAGAAAGGGCAGAACTAGGTGTTAAATATTCCCAGGAAAAGGTGTTCAGAAAAGATAGGGAAGGAAAGAAAGGAGGAGGCGTGGTGGCATTGGTTAAGGTGGGCATTGAAGTGCCGTAGAAAGAGGATGTCTCAGGGGGTTCAAGGATTGAATAAATTTGGCAAGATCTAAGAAAGAAAAGTGTGCAATTACATTGCCCTGTGTGGTCTTTGGACCGTGAACTAATGAGAAAGATGTAGAAGAATAAATCTGCAGGCAAATTGGAGGGAAATGCAAGCATTATGGAGCCGTTACAGTAGGGGACTTTAATTACCCCTGCGAAAGTGTTGGGACTATGGTTGTTTAAAGGGCGGAAAGGGACAAATGTTCCTATATTACGTTCAGGAAAATTTTCCAGAGCAACATGTGTCCAATCGATCAAGAACAATATGGACTGTTGGACCTGATTCTGGACCTGGAGGTGAGGTGGGCCAAATAGATTAAGTGTCTTTGGGGGAAAATTTTGGGGACGGTGTTCATTGCATTGTACATTTTGGGATAATCGTAGAAACGACCGATAGGTAATTCAGAGTAAAAATATTTATCTGCACAACAGCCAACCTCGATGGAGCAAGAACGGAGAACAGCTGAATAGACTGGAATGAAAGATTGACGGGAAAATTTGCAGCTGAATAATAGCTTACCTTCAAAAACGAATTGGTTCGTGCACAGTCAAGGTATGTTCTATCGAAAGGGAAAGGTAGAGAAAACAAAACCAGAAGTCTGTAGGTGAAAAAGGATATAGATGTTAAGATAATGAATAAAAATTGTGTTTACGACAGGTGCCAGATAGAAAATACAATGGAGAACTAAAATGGATGCAGATGGTTCAGAGGGGAGATGACAAAAGCATATTAGACAGTCGAAGTGGGATTATTAAAAAAGACTGGCAGCCAACATAAAGGGGAATCACAAAGTCATAAGAATAGGAAAAGGGATCTAAGGTGAGGAGTCTGACTAATTAGGGACCTAAAACAATTTACACTTCGACGCAGTGACTATTGCTGTTTTATTAAATGATTACATTGCATCCATCTTTACCAAGGACGTAGATTCTACCCAGGCAATGCTGACAAAAGAGGAAACTCTGTCATTTGAAGGGTTCAGAATTGATAAGTGAATAGACTGTCGGTCCGTTAAGGTGACAAGAGACGGAACTGGACAAGGTACATCCAAGGATATTGAAGCGATGGAGAGTAGAAATCGTAGGGGCACAGGCAATAAATTTTCAGTCTTCCTGTGACTCAGGCGATGTGCCAGAGGACTGGTGAATTGCAAACATTGCGCCCTTATTCAAACATGTTGTCAGGATAAACCCAAGAATTACAGACCAGTAACTTTAAGCTTAGTGGTGGGCAAGATTCTAGAAACAATTATTCGGGATATAATTAGTCGTCACATGGAACTATGTGGGTTGACATGGGATTGTAAAGGTAGAGTCTTGTTTAAATAACTTGCTGGAGTTTTTTGTAGCGGTAACAGAAAAGGTCAATCAGGGTAACGCTCTTCATGTGGTGTAGATGGGATTTGAAAAAAAGCATTTGATATTGTGCCACAAAACAGACTTGTGAGAAAACTCATTGCTCATTGAATAAAAGGCACAGTGGCAACATGGATACAATTTGGATGTAAAATAGGGAACAGAGAATAATGGTCAATGGATAATATTTGAACTGAGGTTGGTTTGTAGTGGTTGGATTTGGGACGCTTGCGGTTCCTAATATATATTAATGATCTCGACCTTGGTTGCAGAGGAGAATTTCAAAGTTGTTGGATGATACGATGCGTAGGAATGTCGCAAACTGCGAGGAGGACAGTCTAGATCTTCAAAAGGTCATAGATAATTTGGTAGAGTGGACAGACAAGTGGCAGATGCAGTCCAATGTGCAGAAGTAAGAGGTGATGCTGTTTAGTCTTAAGAATATTGACAGGCAATATAAAATAAGTGGTGAAATTTTAAATGAGGTGCAGGGAACAAAACGACCTCAGCGTTTTTGTACATAGATCATTGAAGGTGGCAGGACAGGTAGAGAGAGCAGTTAATAAAGTACACAGTTACCTGCGTATTATTAATATGAGAATTTAGTGCAAAACAAGGAGGTTATTCTGAGTTTAAGGATGACACACTTTAGACCTCAGCTAGAGTACTGTGTACAGTTCTGGCCGCGACATTATAAGGAAGATGTGAATGCATTGGAGAGAGTGCAGAAGAGGTTTACAGGAAAATGTCGGGGCATGAGAAACTTCAGCTGTGAGGACAGATTGGAGAGGGAAAGATTGTTCTCCTTGGGAAGAAGAAGGCTAAAAGAAGACTTGATAGAAGTTTTCAAAATCATGAGGGGGGCGGGTGGCGGGGCGGCGGACAAAGTAGACAGGGAGAAGCTGTTCCCACTCGCAAAATGAGCAAGAACGAGAGGGCACAGTTTTAAAGTGATTTGCAAAATAAGTAAATGTGACATGAGAAAAGCTTTATCAAACAACGAGTATTTCAGGTCTGGAATGCAGTGCCTGGAAGTGTCGTGGATGCAGGTTAAATCAGGGCATTTAAGAGGGCGTACGTTTACCTTTTAAGTAGAAAAAATGTGCAGGGGTCCAGGGCAAATGCAGAACAATGGCACTAGACCATAATGCTAATTTGGAGAGTCGGTGCATAAACGATGGACCGAATGGACTTCTTCAGTGCCGTTAAAATTCGGTGATTCTGTGATAAGCAGTGCGCAAGTGGACATGGTTAATGAACTGAGCACCCCGCTGTGAAGGAAAAACACAACTGCGTGTGGATACCTCGGGAGAGATGGAAGCCAATGGAGTGTTGGCTGACCAAGTAAGTGTTGAGTGGAGCCCAAACCTGAACCGAATTTGAAACATGCCATCTATCCGGAAACTCCAGCAAACTAATGTGAAACATAATGCTTTGCATTACTTTTGATCCAACTGCAGAGGAAAAAAATGCCGTGATAATTGGACATCCCAGGGTATCTATAAACCTGAACCAATACTGCGCCATAGGGAATGCCATCCATCCTTGCTGCAGAGCTTGAACGCATCAGGGGAGAGAGCAGATAAGCTAAAATCTGTTGAGGAAAATTGCGAGTGCTATGGTTGTGTTCGAGGGTTGAGGGGAGCTCCGTTGCTGTCATTGTGGTGCATGTGACGTTGCATTGAGTTACTCTGTGACGTCATTGCGAGCGACAAAAGACACAGCAGCCAGGAGCAGGGATGCCAATGAAACAGTTAATGAAGCCATCTTGCCATCAATTTTGAAAGATATTTCGCGCCAATGCAGACGCTGTAAGAAAACAACGGCCAATATCCCGTCTCCAAAACAGTTTAAAGAAAAACTCACGTTGCGCCCCACATTCCACACATTGTCATCCCTGGCATTTAAAGTGATCTTCAGCACCTTTTCTGCTCCTGAGATCGGTGTGCACAGTCTGAATAATTTGAAAATGCAATAATTAGAGCAGTCAAAACTGAAGAGGCAGCTATTTTTTCAATCGATTATCAACATTTTTGCATAGACGTTACTATGTTTGTGGCAAGGAAATCAAGTTCAGTCTCCTCCTTAGCTTTAAAAGGCTGGTGGGCAAAGCCAGTAAAACTTTACATTTATTCATATGTCTGGAAGATCAGAAATCAAGCAATTTCATTTTTCTCCGTTACATGCAAACTCATGGACCTTTCTTTTCATGAATAAGTGTAGCGGAATCTATAAAATTAAATTTCAGAGATTTGAAAACAATTATAGCTTTTGAAATCAAATTGTTTAGTTTGAAAATGGAAAACAAATCACACAGCAGTACATCTTGCCTGAGCTGTGTATTTGAACGAGAAGCCCTGCCCCAGTCCCCTCTAAAGAATTCTTTCTTTAAGGAACATATTTCACTGGCACTGTGTCTCTGTCCAATGGCGTCATTAGTTGCCTGTTCATGTACGGACAGATATGTATTGTGGGTCATCTTGAACGGCCCCGCTGGCTTTGGCAGCCGGCACAGTCATTTTGTTTAGTTCTATTCTATGTTAACTGACATTTTATTCTCATTTCTCTCTTTATCAGTCTTACTTTCTCTTTACTTCATGACTGGACATATCATATTTAGCCTGCCCTTCACTTGAGTATTTCAGCTCACATGCCATCTGCAGGCTCTATTTTCCACCATCTCATTCTCCATCTCCGTCGTCATATTTGGAGACCTGGCTTTCAACACTTGTTGGAATGGGCCAAACCTGAGCTGAGACGTCTCTTCCTGAAATGTCACCTATTGTTACGTTAGAGTTTCCTCATTAAACTTTGGATGTGTTTTTAATTTTCCAGATTCCTCTTCTTACATTGAATTTAGCTGTCTGATAATTTGCTCTGTGTACATCTCACTTAATAATCTATACCTTGCTACACGATAGTCGCTCTTACTCAAAAGTTCCTGCTAACGTTATTTGGCTCACTTGACCCACTTGATTCCCCAGTGCCAGGCCAACCAAAAATCCTTTCTATTTGGACTGAGAACTTGCTGGTCAAGGATGTTCCCCTGAAAAAATTGCAGATATCCTCCCCCCTCCTTACCCTTTGTTTTAACATTATTGTAAACGACATTTGGGTATTTAAATTTCGTCAGTATCACACTTTATAGGTATTGCATTATGATTTGCACCATATTACACTTAACTCTTTGAATTCACCCCTTTATGACCTCTCACACCTCTCTCTCTCTCTCTCTCCCAACCTCTCTCTCTGACTCGCATTTTCTTAGGACCAATAAAGCAACCCCAGGAAATGGTATTGTACCGATTTGGCTTCTGAACTCTAACCTGATGCCTTATATTCTTGCCACTTTAATAATATCCTGTCTTTTAATATTCTCGGCATCTCCTCCAATCAGTTACGCTAGCACCATTCCTTTTTGGAAGTCTGCCTTTTAAGAACATTTTTAATGTGGAGTAATAAGTTTCCTGTCCTCAGAACATTTCAGCCCGGTTTGCATTATTGCCCCTGCAGCATATTCCCATATCACTGTTTGAGCTTCTAATTTACCATGTGGCTGTTTGTGTTTGTAACTCAGCAAGATTATCCACCCCGAATTGTGCAATGACAAACATGGGTGCTAAACCTTTACTTGTATTCCGCATAGTACTTTTTTCTCTGCTCCGAATCTAACGTGATATTATTTCCATCTCCCGTTCAATAAAACGCTAACATTGCATGGATGCTATTTCTGATCCATCACTTCCAAGGGATGGTGACCCCTCCCAACTGAAGCAGTGAACCTTCCAACGAGTATATGAGCCCCAGTCCTGTTGAGGTGCAATCCGTCCATTTTGTATCGGTGGCTCTTCTTTCAGAATGGATCGCAATTGGAAGCCGTCCCTCCTGCCGCAATCCTGAAGCCACGCATTGAACGCTGGCTTAATCTCGCTAGTAAATGGCGCTTCGGGAAATCCAGAGATTATTAGCTTCCAGGTCGGAATTTCAAACTTTGAACTTCATTCTGGAAATCAATTCAGATTTTTCAGAAGAACCTCGGCTTCCAACAGTATAAACTCGATGTCAAATCAGTGAAAATAAATTGGAATTAATTTATTGAAAATTTCAATATTAAATTTAGGTTTACACTGTGGCACTTTTACAGACCCGGCTAAATCAGAAGATCGGCTCTACGGCAGTTAGCCTTTGCCTAGCACTGGTTTAAGGGAAACTGACAACCTTAAGGAAAATTATATCTCAAGAAGGGAAGATATTGCATTTGAAATTAGAATTTAATGCATTTAGCCGACACCTCGGTAAACCATAAGAACATATGCACATCCGAGTTAGGAGCAGCAGTTGGCCAATTGGCCCCTCTGGCCTGCTCCACGATTCAACAAAATCATACCTGGCCTGACTGTAGCCAAAGAGAGAAGCAATATACTGCGGGTGCTCGAAATCTGAAACGCTGAGTTTTTCCAACATTTTCTGCTATTGTTTCTTACTATAGCCTCCCCGCTGCAACTTTTCAACCCTTGTTCATCAAGAATATATCTATCTCCTCCTTGAAACATTTCAACGACTCTGTTTAACCGTCTTTTATGGGAAATGGTTCCAAAGACACATAATCCTTTGAGACAGAGAAAAAAAACGCATTTCCCACAGAAATGGGTGACCGAGTACTTTACAATGGTGGCTCCAAGTTCTAGACTCTCTCACAAAATTTCCATGTACACGTACATTCCTCAGAACCATATAAGTTCCAATCAAGTAGCCTCTTACTCTTCTGAGCTCCAGCGGGTACGAACCTAGTCTGCCCAAACTTTCCTCATAAAACGGAAGCCCGATTTCATTCCATTCTGTTAAATGTTGTTCGTATAGAGCGGCAGCTTCGTTGGCACAAATGAAAACAAACATTCGCAAAGCTGGTTCCATTGTGTCCACCATGAAGACCGAGATCTGAACTCAATTGATTCTTCGGTGTTGTGTTGACATTGGAGTGGAAGCTATTTTGTGTCAGAAGTTAAGTATTGATTTCAGCTTCATTAAAAGAAAATGAGAGAAAGGGACATAACCAGAGATGGAAACACAATCAGAGATGGATAAGGAACGAAAAACAGAATGATTGTGTTTGTCTTCGAGGTCAAGAAAGAGAAAGAGAGGGAGAGAGAGAGAGAGTGAGAGACGACCACCGAGACCAAATGTGAGATACACGGAGCAAGATCGGCAGAGAGGGCTAAAGATGGTAAAGACGGAGACAGCGAGAGTACAAAATGAGAGAGAAAATATGAGTGAGAGGCAGATAGCCTCTCCTTCAAATCTATGGATTAGTATATAGTGTTGGTTATTAAGCGATCCTAAGCACAAATGAGAAAATGGTTTAGACGCAGGCCAGTCACGATATACATGAATGGTGAAATTGCCTGGAGGGGTTGAATGGTCTCTTCTTGCCCTTGTTATCTTCTATTTCATAGGATCCCAGATTCCCCAGGCTCCACTCGCGGTACTGTCTCTGAGAGTCTGGAGCAAGGGTGTACACAATGCGCTAAACAGGACGTCTATATCCCCTTCATGGACACTTGAACTAGATGTGCGGTTAGAGCAACGGAGAATGATGAGACGACATAGTGTGGCCATTTTAATGGTAATATTTCACTCAAACAATAAACAGAGGCACGAATGAATTAAGGCCCTTCAATTAAGTACGAAATTTAATTTACTGCACATCATGGCTCAGGCTGTCTTTTTCAAGCTTGTTAATCAAAACGGTCCTTGATATCGCGGCTTGTGGATCTGCACACGGCCTGACCCACAGCCGGCAGAACAGGGTGGTCCCAATGAAAGGTGATATAGGCCGTAATTAAACACACGTGCACACGTTGCTATTGTTGAATAAATTTTACAATGAGAATCCATGGAAATTTCAGCACATTCTTTAAATCCTCCCTGAACTTACTCTGGGTCCCTGCATAAATAAGCGGGTTGATGCAGGAACTCAAAAGCTGAAGCATTATTCCGATTTCCTCCAGAATAAAATTTAGCCCATTGAAATCTGAACCAGAGAAATACGTGACCCTCGCAATTCTGACATAGAGACAATTAATTAGAAACCAAATCCACAACAGGATGAAGCTGCCCGAGATACAGAAGAGTAAGACAATGGACCTTCTCCGGTTCTCCATTTCTGGGTCACTCTGATTCTCTCCATCCCTCTGGTTCCAGAGTCTCCTGCGGGCTCTACTGGCCTCTAGAATGCGTTTGACGGTCTGAGCATTGAGCAGTAAGATTAGAATGAATGCAAGACAAGGCATTAAAATGTGAAGAATCAGGTCATATGCAGCCCATGCAGGTGATGTATAAAAAGCAATTTTTACGCTGCAGAACCAGGGAGTATTGTTACTTATGTACAGGGGTTCATATATAAAATACAAGAACGAAGATTTGAAACAATTCACTGTACAGACTACACATATAACGTACGTCGCCGTCTTCTCTGTGCAATATTTTATTTTCAGCTTTTGGCAACAAATGGCCACAAATCGATCAAAGGTAAAAGCGACTGTTAACCAGGCAGAAGTGCCAAAAGTTGCAGAGTTCAGCACGGCGCGAAGGCTGCATAATGGCGTGATGGACAAGAAACTCACTGGGAAATAGATGCCAACAATCCTGTTAAAGATCATGCCGGTAATAATGACCAGGAGATCCGCCATTGCCATGACTACCAGGTACCGAGTGATGCACCTGGAAAGACCACACCTTCCTCGGGAGAGAATAGCAATGGCCACCAAATTAGCTGGAACACAGACAGAGAGGCAGAGAAAGAATGAGGAAATTTGGAGAACGTGTGTGTGTGACACAGCGAGGAAGGAAAGGTTATTAAACCGACACCAAACAAAACCATTGGCTTTGCAGCAACTTCATTGATATCTGTATCTTTATCCGTGATACTGAGTTAGAAACTACGGCTCCCTCTCCGGGCACTGTTTCTGCAAGTAAAATTATCATTCTTATTCGCAATAAGGTGACCCAAAGACATCAGAGTGAACAATAATAAAATGGAAGATAATGGAAAACAAGGAGGCATCGGAAGTTAGTTCAATCAAAGACATACAAAAACATGCACTTCTCACAGATCACATCCCACTAAGGGCCTAGAGCGCCCTCGTCCGATGAACATAGTTAAAAATACTCACATCTCGAATCCACGGCAATAACCATGTTCGAAAGCATCACCGAGAAGTGAACGGACAATTATCGTATCCTTAATTTGCGACGGCATGTTGGCGAAGGCAAGTTAAATCACCGGCCGCCTGCTTATGTAGTCACCCAGCAGATAGTGGCAAAGTAATTATATCACTGGGCAAATAATCCAGGAAGAATTAATTAAATAAGAAATCTGTAATTGAAAGCTACTTCCGATAATGATGCAGTAATTATTGTTGTTTATCATACAACCTCATCGGGATCACTAGAATGGCATCTACCATTACTTGCTTTGGTCTGCACATGTGACTGCAGACTCACCACAATGTGATTGACTGCCCTATACGATGGTCTGATAAGCCAATTGGTTCATGGATAATTAGGGATAGAGAAGAAACACTTTCCTTGCCAATTCCACCACACTCTGTGACAGAATAAAGAATCGCCAGTTCGATTTGAACCAAGTGCAGTGGCAAAAGATGGGATCTCAATCAGAGAAAAACTCCTCCTAGAATGCATCAACTTGCCTTATGTTCCGTGGATTAATGTTCAGCTTAACAGAGAATGGGTATTGAATGTAATACTAATTTTAAAAATAGCAAAATGCTGCGGACATTGGAGATCTGAATTAAAATGGAAAAAAAGAAATGCGGGGAAAAACTCAGCAGGCCTGGCAGCAGGTGTGGAGAGACAAGTAGAGCTAGGGCTTCGAGTCCAATAGGACTGCTGTTCCGAAGAAGAGTCATACGGACTCGAAATATTAAGTCTCTTTCTCTCTCAACAGATACTGCCAGAGCTGCTGAGCTTTTTCCAGCACATTTTGTCTTTAATATTTTTTAACTCGGATAAGAGAGATGCTGAAATTTAAACAACCCCACGTAATGTTGATGAAATAGTGAAACGGGTATAGTCCCGGAACCTTCCAGGTGTTAGGAACAGAAAGAACACCAGAATTTAGCAGGGCTCATTTTGGAACATTCAGCAGTAATGCAGAAAGCAAGAGCTGGTCTTAACTATTGAATGTTAGAAAACTGAGAGCAAAAGCACAGCGACTGTGAGATTGGAAAAACAACACAGACTGAATGAGAAAATGGATACCTGTTACATAGCTTAGATTTCTGTTAAACATCGATATCGAATAATGTTCCTTCAATAAATTCATGCCTAAAACTTAACCGAGAATAATTTAATGGTTAAATAATTTCAATCAGTAATGTATTTGTGGATATTAATTATTGTCGATACAAAAAAAGACGCATGAGTGCTGTTTGTACACCGAGATAACCGTGTGTTAATCCACCAAGACTAACAATGCTAATAACATAATCAAACTACGCTTACATTTGGTTAATAATGTGACATTTTACCCACAGCAACATTGCCAATAACGCAAGAAAAATATATTTACACGTGTGATGCTATGGTAATAATAGGAATTGTATAATCAAAGGGGCGGAGTGGCATTGGTTAAGAATTATAGTATAATATTACAAAGGAAGATGTTACACCGGTAGTGTGAAAAAAAAACATGTTGGTGAATTATTTGAAACGAAACCGTTAAAGGTGAGATATTGTGTCATCAATAGAAATTAATTATAGCGTTAACATTGAGAAATTTAGCATTAATATTTAAAGTGTTAAAATTATACTTTAAATTAAGCGCAATTATGCCCGCTATAAGTGGAGAAAGAACTCAGTTAAAAAAAGTAAAGAAAAGACAGCTAAATTATCACTTTAAAGTGGAGGAACAATATTGTACTTCGGAGGAAGAGCTACTGATAGATGGAAACATTAAAATAGCTATTCAGTGATACGGTAAGGTAATAACTGCCAACCATACTTTACCTGGAATCCCTACAGCTGCGAGGAAAGGATAGTAAATGGCAAAGGCCAGGCCTTTTGGTGCTCCGTGCATTTCTGACAGAATTTCGAGCGTGTTCTCTACTACTCCGCAAAGCTGTCACATTTATGCTAAATGCCAGGCTCCAGGGACATAATTAGAAGCATTATTATTTTTAATTAATTATATTGATTGAAAAAAATATTTAATTGCAGCTGATTTCAGGTGTATGCTTGTCTTTTGATGGGATGAAATGTTTTTTTTTAAGAGATCAGTTTAAAACTGAAATAGACGAGGCTATATAACGATGTCATGTTTATTTGTCCATGAACGGTAATAAAAAGCTTTGAAAGCAGTTGCAATGATTAAAGTGAACGTTGGACATTATGAATTAGCGGGTTCAAACTCCATAGTGCTGAGTGACGCTGTCTCAGCACAAAAGAGAAGTGACCAGAGATATTCCTGTCCGAAAAGTTAACACAGTCAAGGCCTCAACCAAATCATTTTTCAGTCCGTGTGATCACCGCACATATGGAAAGCAGTTATTGTGCATCCGCTTTAACATAACTATGTTTAATTCAGTAGGGTTATATTTAAAACGGACAGGTCGAGTTTCAGCTCAGGATAATTATATTCAGTGTAGAATTGTCCAGTTCGCCATTGGTATATTTCTCCTGGACAGCACCAGGTCAGTAAATTTGCGTTCAGTAATGACGAGTCCACTTCAGTTCAGAGCACTGATATTCATTGTGTCCTGGCCCAGTTCAGCGCGGTTATATTCTTGTGCCGTTGGCCCAGTTCAGGACTGTCACATTCATGGTGTCCTGCTCCAGTTCAGCTCGGCTGTATTGAGCTTGGACTGCTCCAGTTCAGCACGGTTACATTCAGTGTTGACAAGTCCAGATGAACATGATTCTAATCAGCGTTTACACTTTCAGTTCAGTGTGGTTACATTACCTCTCAGGTACAGCCCAAGATCCACACGCTGACATTCTGTGTTGAAAATGCTCTATTCAGTGCCTTTACTTTGAGCGTGGGCAGGCCCGACTCCTCACCGTTATTGGCAGAATGGTTGATCCCACGTCAGAGAGATTGTGCTTTTCAGCAATAAAATGCAAATTGCTAGAAATGCTCAGTATAGATGTTTTCAGACCATTTGAGTGTTTCCATCATGTTACTGTTTTTTTTTTAAATTTCTGATCTCCATGAAGACCCAGCACAGGGAGGCAGTGGTGCTGTGGCATTGTCTCTCTGCTCGTGTTTCAGAGACCCAAGTTACTGCTGTTGGGACGCGGGACAGACAGTGAAATTTGAATTCGATAAAGATCTGTAATTAAAAGGCTGATGATGTTGTAAAATCCTATCTGGTTTACTAATGTCCTTTAGGGAAGGAATCGGCCACCCTTAGCTCGTGCTTGGCCTACAGGTGACTTCCGGCTCAGGCCCACCAGTAATGTCTTGACTCTTAAATGCTTTCTGAACAATGATAATTAGGGATGACCAGTAAATGCTGGCCTAGCCAGCGACACCCACATCCCATGAAAGGAAAATGGCCTCGCCGTAAGATCAAGCAAGGCTGGATGGATTTTGGACAGGAGGTCAGCATTTCTGTAAGGTCCTGAATGACCTTATACCTTCGGTTAAAGCCCCTGGCTGGCATTTTATTTTCCTGATTTGAGCACACGTATCAGGAATTGGTGGTCCGGGTCAATGGGTGGCGACTGTGTTCTGTGTTCAGTTTTAAACCATTCAGAAGGGTTCGTTAAGCAGCCAAGCCACCTTGTGTTGCTCCCAGGAGGAAAAGGACTTTCAGGATGAAAGGACGTGATAACAAAACAAAAGTTAAGATCTACAGGCCGGCATGTTGAGTACATAAAGGAAATATTAATTTCCGTCTCACACACCATCTGTACTTTCCTCTGCAAGAGAAAATGAGACATGACAGCCGGGAGCAGAGGATACCCAGTGCAGGTGAGAATAACATGTCTGTCCTGATCTTCATGATGAACCAGATTCTTGAGCTGCCCAATCTTTAGGATTGCAGAATATTAGACCGGACAGAGGCTGGATTTCGGCACTTGGGCTGGATGTTGTGAGGGGCACCATTTCTCTTAGGGAAAGAGATATATATGAGGGCCACTGGTTGTTTTTATGTCCTGCGTGTAGCACTTACCGCCTTGGAGCATTGGCAGAGGAAGGAATGTTGGTGTGTCCGCTGAAATAAGGAAGGTTGTGACACTAGTCAACGGTTTCCATGCCGAGATTATATGCAATGAAACGGTTTGCTCTTTGGTGACCACGTGTGAGCATGAAGACATTCTGGCACCTTGCATTTGTTTTCCAAAAGCTGATCCATCGAACATGCAGCTGACAGCGGCGGAGACCCAGCTTTCACCACGCCGGTGTTGGAAGAGTATTGATAATGTCGTTGAACTACTAATCCAAAGATCAAAGCAAATATTCGGAGGACACGAGTTCAAATCCCATCAGGATTTCGAGTGGAATTTTCATGCAATTAATAAATCTGGAAGGAAAAGCTAACCAAATGTTCATCAAGGCACTGTTGCCATTTGTCTTTTAAAACAACCCACCTAGATCACGAATGTCCTTTAGGAAACGCAATGTGCCGCCGTTACTTGATCTGAAGTACATGTGACTCCCGACTCATAACAATGGGGTTGACTTCTAAACGCGCTCTGAAATAATTCATCAATTCACTTAGCTGTATCAGAACAGCTAGAAAGTCTATAAGGACTGAACTCAGACGGAGAACCTTGCATCGACTTGCGAACCAGAAAGAACAACAACATAACCAGCCCTGCCGGCGCTGCAAAGTCGGCCATATATATATATGGGGCTTGTAACAAATTTGGGAGAGCTGTCCCACAGGCCGGCCAAGGAATGTATTGATGGCATACTGATCTTCGCTGACCACACTTCACATCTTGTTGCAGGCAGCACCATCACCATCCCTGTGTATGTCCTGTATCACCGACAGGACAGACTTGCCAGAGGTGGTGGCATGGTGGGACTTTCCCTGCGAGACATCAACATTGACTCCGGGCCCCATGAAGTCTCATGGCACCAGGCCAAACATGGTCAAGTAAAACTCCTTTGGATTTCCACCAACCCAACACCCTCACACTTCCCACCCCCTCAACTGATCATTTTGTACTACTCAATGTTGAACACTACTTGGAAGATGCATTGAGGGTGGAAAGGGCACATAATTGACTCTGCGTTGGGGACTTCAATGTTCAACACCAATAATGTCTCTGTAGCACCGATATTGACCGGAATGGCAGAGTGCTAAAGGATATAATTGCTCTAATGGGTCTGCAGCAGATGCTGAGGGAATTATTTTACTTCGCCCTTACCAACATATGTCTCTCAGCTGCATCTGTGCATGACAGGTTTAGCAGTAGAAAACACTGCACAGTCCTTCACATCCAGTTGTGAATGGTACTGGACTATTAAATAACTATCTGAAGGAGGCACCACAAGTATCCCCATCCTCGATGATGGGAGAACCCAGCACATCAGTGTTAAAGACAATACTGAAGAATTTGCAACCATCCTCAGCCAGAATTGTGCTCCAGAACTTGCCCCACCCCTAGTCAACTACTTCCATATTGTTACACTGTGGCATCTACCCGGCTACATGTAAGAGCAAGAGGCGAGTTGGTTGAAACATAACTGATACTTTCGGGGCTCGAGAGGCCGAGTGGCCTAATCATGCTCCTATTTCTTATGTTCGTAAGTTCATAAATCACATTGGACGCACGTGGGGCGAAAGGCAGGTTTATGTCCTTTGTTTCTGTGTGACCTCTACTTATTGTGTCCACTGACAGTCTGTGCATGGCCCAGCCAGATCTGGACACATTTTTGCTCCTGTTCTTGAATTCGACAAGATCTGCAACAGTGCAGGGATCCCCTAGCGGTAGGTATTGCAGGAGATGTTGCACAGTCTGTTGGTCAGCTCCTCATTCACAAGTTGTCGAGCTGGTTGTAAATCCCCATTTGCCTTTGAACGACCTACACCAGTCCTAAGCCTATTAAGGCACTTCCAGGTTGCCCTGTTGCAGTTAGTCCCTGGGGGAAGGCTTTCATCCGGTACAATTTCCATCGCTGGGGGTTGTTCGAGACTGGAGAGCCGATGTTTCTACAAGGCGATGCAGGCTTCAGGTCAGATTGATTGTAATGGAACAATACTGTTCATGAAGCTCTTCCTTGACTTTAGGCAGCTGGGTGTAGTTGTATGGCCATGTAGAGTGTGCCTCTCTTCTGATGTTTGACGAAGTCGCTCTTTCTTGCTTTCTTTCTTTCTTCTTATATGAGTGGGGGCGATACTGGCCAGGATATATAGGCTGTTGGTGTTTGTTGGTTTTAAACAACCTGTGATACGTGGGCAGCTGGCATTCAGAAAGGCATCCATCTTCTTAGCATGAGTAGATATTTCCCATGCAGGGCAGGTGTATTTAGCGGTAGAATAGCAAGGAATAAGTGCACTGGTTCGCAATGTTTTCGAGCTTGCTCCCCATCTTGTGTTAGTGAGCTTATTCAGGATGTTGTTTCATGTGCTCACTTTTGCCTTTGTCTTTTCGATGTGGTCCTTGAAAGTGAGGCGTCTGTAAAGGGTGACTCCTAAGTAGATAGGGTGCTCGAAATGCGTCAGTGTTGCTCCACATCAGGATATTTTAAGCTGGCATTTGGCTTCACGGTTTCTGAGGTGGAATGCACAAACTTGCGTCTTTGAAGGGTTTGCGCGAAGGTGATTTTCTTCATAGTAGGATGTTCGTCCCTCCAAGGCCACAGAAAGCGATTTTTCCACGGTCTTAAAACAGTGCTTTGGGCAGTGACACATAAATCATCACCATATATGAAATGGCGTGTTACATCGTCTATAGGTTGGTCATTCGAGTTGTTGTACAGCAGCGGTGCAAGCACGCTTCCCTGAGGAAGACTAATCTTCTGAATATGTCATCTGCTGCGCTTCCCGCCTAGTTCAACATCGAACCGGCGATTCTGAAGCATGCATTCTAACAGCACTGATAAGTGAATATCTTTTGTCATCTCTAGGATTTTGCAGAGGAGATGTCTAGGTTCACTGTATCGTATGTGCTGACAGGTCTACAAAAACAGCACCTGTTACCAGCCCTTGCTCAAAACCATCTTCGATATGCTGTGTGAGGTTGGGCAGTTGACTCGTTGTTGATTTGCCGGGGCGGAAACCTGCTTGCGCTGGAATCATCTTCTCATCTACAGGTGGCGCTATCCTATTGAGTATCAGGCTTTCAAACAGCTTATTGGTGTGGCAAAGCAGTGAAATTGGTGGAGAATTCTTAGGCTCTGATGGATCTTTTACGGGCTTTAATTGTGCTATTACATGTGCCTTCTGTCAAATATTAGGTAGCTTGTGTGTTGCCAGGCAGTGGTTAAACAATTGTAGGAGTCATTTCTTTGCTTGCTGTACAAAATGCTTTATCTGCTCCGTTGCTGTGTTGTCAAGACCAATTGCTTTCCCCTGCTGTAGAGTAGATATACCATTTTACAGCGTGGTGAATGGTTCCATTTTGGTGAATGGTCCAGTGAAGCCATGGTCATTGCTGTACCTCTTCCTATCTAGTTGTGCTTTTGGTTGTTTCTTGTTGATTTTTCCATTTAGGAGCAACTGGTGTGCAAGTTAGTTTGCAGGCACATTTGAATGTTGGGCAGCTTTCTTGGGATTGCCTCCAAGTTTGCATATGAGAGACCATGCCTTCTTGCTGTTTTTTCTAATAACTGTTGTCTCTATCAAGGTGTCCCAGACGGTTTGACGCTCCTGAGAGATACTTAATATCACCCTTTCACCGGTAGGTATTGTTTCCTCTGAGAAGGGGTCAGATTCAAACATTGAGGCATACTCCCAGTAGAGTTCAGCATTCTCCTTGGTGAGACCAGATATGTAGTGTGCTTTACAACCTCAGAGGATATTCCTTCTGGTTGCTTTCTGAACAGTTTTTGCAAACAGGTTGTAGTGCTCAGGTAATGGTTTAATGCGTTAACCTTACAGTCAGGTGCTCGTATAAAGCTGTTCCAAACGGCCTTCTTGAAGTTGAAGCACCTTTTGAATTGCACGACAGTTGATAACACTGCTGCATTTACCTGGATACTAATAGGCCGGTGTTGTGTCTGTGGTTTTGTGTCTGTGACAAGCTTCTTGCAGATGTCAGCAACGTAGTTGCTGACAATGGCAAGATCTGGGTTATAACTACACTTCCAGCGGGCACAGTGGAAAGAGGCTGGTACTTTCGGCTCGAGGATGAGACTAAGCTGGTTAGTGTCCATCCATTCTTCGACTGATTCTCCATCGCTGTTAGACTCCTTGTACCCCCATTGGGTACTGTAGCTATTAAAGTCTCCAATGATGATCTGTTGTTTACTGTGCAGGTTGGGTACAGAGTTTGAGAAGCTGGTATCTGTGCCAGGTGGCTTGTACACTGAGGTCACTGCTACTTTGCTCAGCTCTACAGTTGTAATTTCGATGCTGTCCTCCTCTGTTTTCGAACTAGCTTCTACAACTGAACCAGCTCTAACAAATACAGCACTGCCGTATTGTCGATGAGGTCTTTCATTAACCAGGAACATTCCTGTTATTTTTGGGCGGTTGTTCTCACTTCCTCTATGTGCCTCCTGCAGGCAGAGGATATCACACTGCACCTCAATGCATAATGTAGCGAGGATGTTTTGTTTAGCTCCAACGTAAGCAGATATAGCATTCAATGCCAGTCTTGAAAAAGACCCGTGTTTCTGACTTCAATGACTTCCGTCTTCAGGCATTATGTTGTTACTTGATCAAATCAGTGGTACGAGAATGTTGTATCCATATCTGTTGTGCGTGGTGGTGGTAGAATTGGTTGAAACAGGGCTGCAACTTGAACGCTTTCACCTTGGCCCCCAAGGTGTCACATATAACCCCAACCCTTGGTATGTGACATTAATTATTGATTCCCTTTATCAAAGACTAAATGCTTAACAAAGTTAAGTGACTTGTTTCAGGCAAGCATACTGACTTGAGGGGCTGTTAGGCAGTAACGTGTAAGCCTTTGTTACCCCAGAGGCGCTCCATTTTGTTTGGATTTCATTTGACTTATGGATAATGGTCTTCCTTTTTGGTCATGTAGTTTGCATTGACACAGCAAAGATCCATAACATGATTTATATTTTTTCTACAGATGTCTGCTACACTCTAAGGCTGAGGTGTCTCAGCGCGCAACACTCCCGGGTCTTTCAGTCAATTGCCCCTCGGCATCTGCTGCCGGTTGTTCTGGCTCCTCCATCCCGTCCTCTGATTGCTCCTCTGAACCCTCTTCAGAGGATGGGCATTATCCATCAGGTCCTTTTCTGTTAAGTCCTGTTTTCTCCAGAAGTCCAGTTTTTGTGCGACGAGGCAGATGGGGGCTTTCACCTGTCCGCTATGAACGTAACATGCTGAATGGAACGTTCCTATCCAACTAACCTGGACTGGTGGAAAACAATTTGAAAAATACTCAGTTGGGCTTTTCTCCACTGGACGTCAGTGTGAAGCAGTCAGTACCAAACAAAGCCATGCTGAACAAGATTTTTGCCCACTAAACATAAAGCGCTACAACCATACCATTGCATATTCACTATAGGCAGGCATGGCATGTCCACACCGAATGGAACTAAATTGGACTAACACGCTGAAGGCTAGAGTTTAGAGCCTAACAGCTGGAATATAGCCTTCTCGATCTACTCATTTCTACACTGAATGTTGCCATGCCAAATGCAATAATACGAGAAACAAAATTCAGGAAACATAAATGAGGCCAGGTATCTTCTGTGGAGAGAAACTGACTTGACGTTTCAGTTCCATTATTGTTTATCAGAGATTCAAAAAATGAGAAACGTAACATGTTTAAATGAATTATTTAGGCAGTCAAAGGGTGGGAGTGGGAAGGGAATATCATAAGTGGAAGTTGTGTATGTAATGGAATGCAGGGGAGATTAATAACAAAGTAGATGAAGGTAAAAAAAAAAGCTAAAGGACCTGGTAATGTGGACCAACTATGGCTGAACTACTTCATTTCCAGTGGAACAGCACGTTAGCCGATCCCTTCTTACAAATGAATTCCAAACCAGGAAATCCAATTAAAACCAGTTTTCTAGAATTATCTTAAATTTACTTTAGCTAGGCATTTCTCAAAACTGCAGGCTTTTCGTGGCTTGCAGAGTTTTTTTACATTGTTGAAGAGGATCCTATCCACTTAAGCCATGGTTTTCTGGACTTCGATCTGTGCAAGCTGAATGTTACCGTGCTAAACTTAAACTACGTGCACTGAATGCAATCGCTGCATGCTAGTCTTGGTAGGGTAAGGCGATATCGTATTGAACCAATATGAATTTTTTAAGACTGTAAATAAATTAACTGGACTTTTCCAGTCCACCTGAAATGTCACCATGCTGAACGGGATTAGTCCACAATAACCTTTAACTTACTGAACTTGCTCTAAATTTGTCCGTGCCGAGCTGGACCTTTCTGCTGTGACTATAAACTCCCTGTTCTGAAATCTATTTGCCCTAATTGAGTGTAAATTGGAACTGTCCATACTGCTTTTAAGCATGCTGAAATAGACCAGCTCCCTAATGCATAAAAGTCTGCTGGGATGAAACATTACATAGTGAATGTATCCGCAAATATTTGAGCTTGTACACACCAAATCCATGTATGCTGACCTTAGCCAGCTTGCAATAAACTTTAAGAGGGTGATCAAGACCTGAATGCAACAATGTTGAAAGAGTTATCGTCATAACAAATTTACATGTTCTGAAAAGAGCGTGTTCAAAAGGAACTGGGGCTGTGCACATTGAATATAGCAGCAATGACCTGGAAATGACCGGAATCAAAGAGCTAATGCAGAACTGGTCAGTGAACGCCGAAAATAATGGTAATTAAATGGATCTGCCCATAATGAGTCCAGAACCAGTTCTGCTACAGTGTGTGCAAAGTCACAGAGAGGTTTGGAACCACGTTGTGTTGATCCGTGGTCACACAGACTGAATAATTACATGGAAGGAGAATTTGGCTGCGTTTTCCATTAAGTAAATGATACTGCTCGTCAGGTATACCTTCTGCTGAAACAACTTTCCTTTCTTTTTCGTTTCATCGGTTGATGGTATCGCTAGCTAGATCAGAATTTATTGCTCATTCCTAATTGCCCTTGATACTTTCGCCTTTCTGGTAAAATAAGAGGGCAATTAAGAGTCAACCACAGTGTTGTGGGTCAAGAGTCGCATGTAGGCTAAGGGTGGCAGGTTTTCTTCCCTCAAGGGAAGTGATTAGCGAAGCATATAGGATTTTACAGCAATAGGTCATGGCTTTAATGCCGCCAGTACCTGTGAGTAGCTTTCAATGCCAGGTATTATTAATTCAATTCAAATTTTGACATCTATCATCAGAGTTTTGTCTCCCATGTCGACAGGATACTGGCCGGGGCCTCTGCATTGCAGGTGCAGGAGCATTTCCTTATCCCACTCTTTCACCCTCAGCTTTGAGGGGTTCAGGACCCGATTTCCTCCCGATTAACGCCCAATTTCACCATTGCAGGCGCCCATTTGGATTTTCCTTACATTTTAGAAAATAAATATGTCACCAGAATTGTGCTGCCGCCCAGGAGAATTTCAATTAGGGCGGTGTGAGATCCCTTGAAAAAAACATTCATTTCAATCAAAGAATAATCAAGGGTCTGACAGCAGCGGCACAAAATCTGTTTGATTACTTTAGCGCAATAAATGTTAAAAAAAATGCAGATCATGTCATCATCTCCCTGGAGCCTGACAATGAATATAAATTTGACAAACTTTGACTGAATACTCAACGCGTTGAGAGATTCAGTCAGAAATGCACGGATCACCAAAGGGCCTGTTGTTTGCCATTCACTACCCTGTCCTTGCAGCTCTCGGGGTTAAAGCTGAAGCATTGTACTTGGGTTTTAGTTACAGGAATCATTGGTTAGCCTTAATTTCTGCTGTCAATTACCAGCGGCGCTACTCCATGCTATCTCGTCTCCTCAGCATATTAGCTCCTTGAACTGGAGAATTTCTCCATTTGAATTGCTGCAAATTGCCCTCCTTTCCAATATTGATTTTCCGGCTTGTTCCATCAGCATGAAATCTCTGTTTTAACGATATAAATTCTTGCCTTTACTGACATAAGTTGTCGTCATTTATGTTGTAATCTCTCAAATTTAACTGTGACGTTTATTCCCTTTACCGTTATAGATTTTTTTGCACATAATAGTGTATTTTCCCCCACTACATACGATATTTACCCTACTTATTCCTTCACGGGATGCGAGCGTGGCTGACGAGGCCAGCATCTATTGTCTGTGGTAGAGGGAGTGCATGTGAGCGCTCCGGGTATCAAACAAGCGGGCTGCTTTGTCCTGTATGGTGCCAAATGAGTTAAATTTGAGTGCTGTTGGAACTACACTCATCGAGGCAAGTGGAGAATATTCCATCAAAATCCGGGCTTGCTCCTTGTAGGTTGTGGACAGGCTTTGCATAAGTTACGAGCCGCATGATTCTTAGCATCTGATCCTTCTACAAACTGGATTGATATGACTGCACCAGGTCAATTTCTGGTCAATGTAATCCTACAGGATGCCTATAGCATACGCAGCTGGTCAAATGAGTTATTTATTGGCACTGTTACTTTTAGTGAAATATCACTTTGCTAGCGTGTTGAATGTAGCTTTAACGTGCAACTTTCACTGTTTCTGTTGCTGAACCATCACACCGTCACCATAGTATATACATGTCAATGTGCTGTTCAGACTGTGACGTTTGCTCAATAACGAAAATGTTATCTCGGTCAGAATTTAGATCCTATATGTTTTTAACATTGTTACAGTGAGTGTTCCACACTGATGTGATGAAAATGCAACTTTATTAAATTCCTTATATTGCTATCAGGGATGAAGTACCCCAATATTACCAATGCGTGAATGTGTCAATGATACTATGGATGTTTTTTTGCTGTTCTATTGTGTTATTGACACTGATGGTGGCAGAATATTTTCTAGAAAACATTCATTGTTAATTGAGCACTGAATAATACAACAGTTGCTGACTGAAAATCATTAACTGATTCGTTAAAATGATTTAATTAAGTATCAAAATGCTTAAAGAAATATGCTCAATGTAACAGGGAATTGTTTATGAATGAATTTTCCCCAAATTATAAGTGCGCCCAAAACCTTCATGCATTGAGTATTCTAAAGAATTACAAATATTTGAGTGCAGACATTTCTTGTCATCTCCATCCTACATGACCTTCCCATTATTTCGAATCTCTGCCCTGTAGTTCAGATTCCTCAGATATTGGAAACAGCCTCTCGGTGTCTACTATCTGAAGGCCCTTCGAAGCCTTGCATGTTTCAATGAGACAACCTCCATTCTGCTGAAATCCAGAGAACATCGGTCCAGCCAGCCTCTCATCGGAGGAGAGCGTCTCACCTCGGGGGTCAATCAAGTGAACCTTTGCTATATTGTATCCTACAAATGTATCCTTTCTTAAATATGGCGACAAAAACGCATACAACATTCCATCTGTGGTCCCCGAAAGCCTCCTGCAATTGTGCGAAGGCATATTTATACTTGTACTCCACTACCCTTGAAATAAAGGCAAACTTTAAGTTCACCTTCCAATTACATTGCAATTTACTGTATCTGCATTGTAACTTTCTATGTTGCGTGTATAAGGGCACCCAAGTTTTTCTGAACATCAACATGTAGCAACCTCCACTCCATAAAGCAATCCTCCTTTTCTATTCCTAATACCCAGGTGAATAACCTCAAACCTCGCCGCTTTCTACTCGTTCTACCACATTGTTTTCAGTTAACTCTTTTAAAATGTGTCTTATCCTTTTTAGCAACTTATTGTTGTTCATTTGCTGATATCGGAAACGCTTCTAATCCTCAGACTTGCGACAACTCTTTGGGACATAATAAGTATTTTCCTCAGATCGCACATTATACTTAATTTAGAGACTAAGACACGGTTGCATATTTCACGCTAAGTTTTTATTTCTTAATGGATTTGATTCTTGCTGAACATTCTGAATTGCTTCATGAAATGTCTTCACATCTTTATTTAATGCCATACCTTTGAGTCTACTTGTCAATTCAACATGAGACAGTTCACCCCTCAAGCGATATAATTTTCATAATTTAAATTAAACCTTGTGGTGTTGCAATTAGAGAATGTCATTTCAATCCTGATATGTAATCCGCTTGTATTATATTTGCAATTTCTCTGCGAATATTCTGCTATATGACAACAAATTAACTCTGCCTCTTTACACAATTCTAGATCTAATATCGCTTTATTATCCAGTTGTTTGCACGAAATATTGCTGCAGGAAACTGTCACGATAATATTCTGAGAATTTATCTTCAAGACCAACCTTGCCAAATCGATTGTTCCATTCTATATCAAGGGTAAATATCCTCACAATTACTGCATATCGATTGATAGAATTTTATCTAACACAAATTAAAAGGTCCGGCTCATTGTCGAAACTCAGTGCATTCCAGCTTTCCACATATTGATTTTAGTTCATTTTCATCTGAACAAAGCTCCTTCATGGCTACTGTGCTATGTCATTCTTTACAAACAGGATTACCCCTCCTTCTTTTCCATTCTCTCCGATGCTTGAAAGTGTTGTGCACACTTGCATATTAATTACTCAACATTGCTCAACATGAAACATCCTTCCGTGATGTTGAATAGATCAGAAGCACGTATCTCTCTCTTTGCCACGAATCCATCAATTCTATTTTGTATGCTTTGCCTATTCAGTTTAAGAGGCTTGAAATACAAGTTCCACTGCTTCCCTGCATGGACTTCGCTCAGATAAACACGGAAATCCCAGCTTTCTATAGGGAGGAGGATTTGGTGGTATCAGTGCAGCCTTGAAAAAAACATCTGTTCCACAAATTCAGGAAATACCATTTATTCAATCATTCCTTTCTATTTGAAAATATGTTGAGTAAGTTGACGCTGAATTTTGTAACAATGAGTAATTTTACACTAGTTTATTAGATATGTGCCGTTTACATCCTCAAATATAACCCATTTTCAAATTAGCTGCCACAACCTTTGTTGGTTCGCTGCTCAGTAATCCTTACATTTCGTCTGCAGGTATTTGCTGATGTGGTATTTATTCTTGTTTTTTTTTGATTTATAGTATGTTCCTGTGTTGGATTCGACATGTTTCGTTGTTTTCTTCTTCTCCTTTATGTTTCATTTTTTACACCACGTTCTGGTGTTTTTGACATTTCTTATTTTTAAACAAAATATTTATTTTAAACACAAGAACAAGTGCCCTCAGATTAAAGGTTAGTTTTCTTTTCCCGTAACAAAGCTGGAAAACGTTAACAGAACCTGTCAATTCAGATGATTTTTCAGGGCATTGGCACAGGAAATGTTTTTCTTCTCACTCTCGCCCAGACTAATAGTCATTTTTTTTCCCAAAATCACTTTGCCCCCCTCTGTAACAGCTAACTTAACAGTAATTGCGATCTTATGTCGAGGAAGATGTGGCCTCTCCAGATGGATCACCTGCTAGGTGTCTATGGCGGTGACTGATCTCCTGCTCATTATCAGCATTGTGATATTGAACCGGATTGTTTGTATCTATTTCCCATTGAGTTTCCTGTCCATCACGTCAGAATGCAGTTTTTGTTCTGTTGTAACCTATGCAGCTATTGACAGTTCCGCTTGGTTAACGGTGGCTTTCACCTTTGATAGATTTGTGGCCATTTGCTGCCATCAGTTAAAGATCAAATATTGCACTGAGAGAACAGCGGCCCGGGTCATAATGATTGTTTGCGCCCTGAGTTGCATCAAAAATACTTTCCTGTATTTTACGCATGAACCGTTGACCATAATTAACAATGTACCTTGGTTCTGTGGCATAAAACCAACGTTCTATACCTCAGCTGGATGGGTTGCATTTGACTGGATTTACTGTAATTTAACCCCTTGCCTTCCTTTCATTCTGATTTTACTGCTGAATGCTCTGACCGTTAATATATTCTATTGGCCAGTAGAGCCCAAATGAGGCTTCGCCATTTTACTCTTCGCCATTTCAGGCAGTTTCATCATTTTATACTTCTTGTTTTTTTTAACCATCCTCTACGTCCGAATTGCAAATGTCACTTATTTCTCAGGTGCAAATTACAGTGAGTCTGCATTCATTCTGGAGGAAAACATATATATGCTTCAGCTCTTGAGTAGCTGCATAAACCCGCTCATTTATGCAGGGCCTCAGAAAAAAAAGAAAATCAGGGAAAGTTAAAGAATGGGGTGAAATATTCGCTGCATCTAATTCTTAAATTAGTTTAACGACAAATGTAGTTAGATTAAACATTAATTTAACGTTGTAGTTTACCATAGATCTTCGTTCGATCCATGTCAGACACGGACTTCCCTCCCAGCTACATCTTTTCTCATTTTGTGATCCTGGCCAAATGTGAGTGTGAGAATATTTAATAAACGCCATGCCCATTCAATGCTTTTGCCAGTTGTCAGTTAGTTTCCAGTTGTCTTGCCCGTTAGACTCAGGCCTGATGCATTCCTATGAATCCCCAATTACCACTGAGCATTTCTGTTTTAATGTGGGAGACGTGGATTTCGACCTCTGACTGTCAGTGGATGCCAAAGTTTAGCTGTTTAATGAATTGACCCAACTCACCCTTCTGGGAACAGTTTGGACCTTAAGTGTCGGTGATGCTTTGAAGTTTGAGCACCTACTTTCTCATGCTTTGGTTCTCTTTCACTGGGCTGTGCCCCCACAGGCATACCACTATGTCTATAAACATGTAACAGAGGATTTGTTGCACGAAAAAGACAAATCATCATCCAATTAATCTGCTACTCTATCGTTCCTGCAATTATTACAACAACAGCAAATTAAAAGGGGCAAAAAAACAAACAAAAATATATCGGAAAAATAATGTATCAAATTACTTCATGTTATTAACTGCACTATCAAGCATTATCCTTCCGGTGATAAAAGCAAAACACTGCAGCTGCTGGAAATCTGAAACCCAAAAAAATGCTGGAAAAGCTCAGCATGTCTGACAACTTCTGAGGAGAGAATGACAGTGTTAATGCTTCGAGTCCGTATGACTTCTTCAGAGATCTGAAGAAGAGTCATACAGAATCGAAATGTTAACTTTGTCGTCTCCACAAATGCTGTCAGAACTGCTGAGTTTTGCAAGCATTTTTTTACATACTTCCGGTGCTTTCGCTTGCACGATCCTGCGGTTCCTTATATACAGCTGTTGACTAATTCCGGAAATGAATCTCTACCACATCGCCTGCAACACTCTGAATCATTAGGGCAAGAAAGTGCCAGCGCTGGAGAGTTTTTGGAATCATATGGCCAAAGTTCGCTGCTTTGCCCAGGCTAGGCTGTGCTTATCACATTTCATGTCTCAAATTACTCACACGCTCATTCCCAAAATTGTATTCTCTGAATGGAGTGTGCCTAATTTGCATTGCCAGAATCAAAATTAACTACTAGCATTGTATTTCCATACATGCTACTCCAAATATAGAGTGCTTGGTCAAATATTGTTACAGAAGATTATTTTTGATTTTGCCCCATTCAAGGTTTGTCCGTGCACTCCCGTTCTTTTGTTGGGCTCAGCCTATAGAGCTTGACCTGAACTAATCCCATTAGTATGTTAAAAAAACGTAATCTATGTCATTGTTCGAACTTCACTTTTAAAGAAGAGCATCTTCAATTTGCATTTGATTTCCTCCAAGTCAATCAAATCCATCCATTTAATTATTCTCCTTACTCTCTTCTCTTTTGATTCAGTAGCTGCAATCTGTTGTAATGCACAGAATATTGCACATTAATCTAAAATCCATTGCATACAAAAGTCATAATCTGTCAGGAATATGTCATTATCTCGCTTCAATGTTGAACTCTGAATGCACCTCAATATTTGATTCTTATAGTTATTGTTATGATAACTTCAATTTGTTGTCAATCCGGAAACATAAAGGTCCCATTTTCCAGGCATGGTGACTTATTTTACCTTTGTGTTCCAAGTCTCTTCTGGGATTTCTACACTTCATGGGAAATATTTTGCCATTCCCTCAAGTGAATTTCATCTGCCGCTTGTCTGTCCAATTTCCAAGCCATTTAATTCTCCTTTACTTTATCCTGTTCAATATTATGGTCAACTATCTTCGTAAGCTTTGCTTGTTTAATCTGAAACATAATTTTCTATTCCCCTCTGGGCACCAAGTTCGAGATTATTAATGGACCCATTAATGAACGCTGCCCAAAATAGATTTTTGTGAGACCTAGTGGAAATACAGATAATAAATCCTTCTTTCATATACATGTATTTATGATATTGCTTCCATCGACATTAATGTATCGCCTACCATTGGCGTCGGTACACGTGGATTTACAACTCCCTATTCCCTCACTCCAGACATGCAGTTTGTTGTTCAATTTGTTTCAGTCCGCTTCCATTTACTTCAGAAAGATGCATGTTTTATTTATTTCATTGCTCATTTTTCTCCAGACAACATGCAATCTAGTGTCATGGTAGAAGAAAGGCTTTCTAACTGCAGGAAGTGCCATCATCTTAATTTACTATATTTGTTGGCTGAAAAACACTTTCGTTAATAACACTTCAGTTATAAGAATGACTGTAAAATCTTTTCTACTGGGCAGTTGTATGAATGACTGTAAAAGATTGTCTGCTAATCATTGAAATATAATTTGCAAGAATAATTTGCTTATGCTTAACTCAAATAACTATGTACATGGGCAGCAGCGGAGATAATAACAAAGAGAATACTAAGAGCCTGGTCGTGAAGATTGGGGCAGAAAAGACCATTCAGAAGACAAAGAGGAACAACAGAATTAAATGATCAAGAAGAATATTACAGTGAAGGAATTATCGATGGGAATAGGTTCACTAAGGGATTCACAGGATAAAATCTCAGAAAACAGCTGCAAAATGGCAGGAACAGGAAATAAGTATTTGGCTTCCGTGTTTGCCACCGAAAGAAATAAGGTGGAAATGACATGAAACAATGCAATTAAAAATTATGTCGAAACTTTGAAAATAAGAAGAATGTTGTTAAATTACAAAAACAAATACGAAGTGAAACAAACACCTCATGCAGTTGGACTCTTGCTAAGCAGTTTCAAACAATCTAGGGAAGAGATAGAACTATTGCAAATATTTAAAAATTCGTTGGTACAAAAAATGTGCGAGACGATTTCTTGATAGCTAATGTTATGTCTATATTAAAAAAAAAATCACATACACCATGTTAAGGACTACGGATCAGTCACTTTAACACAGTAGCAGTGGGGAAAATATTGAAACCATTGCTAAACGAGAAAATGACGAGGGGCGGGGAGATGATGCGGGTGGTGTGTAATGGAATAAGAGAAACATGTTGCATTAATAAAAAAATGGATTTCGAAAGGGAACGCCTTTATTGAACAAACACATTGACGTATTTGAAGAGGAAACAAGCAGAGTGGAGAAGTTACTTGGATGTAATTTATCTCGATTACCAAAAGGCCTTCTATCAGGTACTTCAAGACACACCAATGAATATATTCTGAACTCGGGATGTCAGGGGACATTCCGGATAATAGATCTCTGGGTGGATGCAAAGCAGAAATCCCAGAGCATGTATAAGTCTGAGGTGTTGGGAAGAGGCTCCCTCAAGGATCTATGCTGGGGAAACCATTGTTCCAGCCTTTCCGTAATTGTGTAGTCTTCAGTATCAAAAACACAATTTACAAAATTGGTAACGATGAAAATTGGGGAGATTGTGAATACTGCGGATAGCTGCAAGGAATGACAAAAAGGCATGAACAAACGTGGGTAGCATTACATGTAATTGGCAAGTTAATTTTAACACAGCTAATTATGATGTCCTTCATTTTGTTAAGAAAATAATAAGGTGGCACTTTTCTTGGAAAATACTATGTAAGCTCAGTAGCAGTCAAAATGTGTCTGGGGGAGCAAGTTAATAAGTCACCCTATAGAGTGAAATAACCAAATGAAACCATAAGAAAATAAAGGACGTTTTCGCAGCAATTTCAGCTGGAAAATGATTTCAAAGCAACAAATGTATTCAAAATCTGAAAGCAACTTTTCTTATGACAGACTGGTGGTGCTATGTGTGCACCTGGTCGCCATATCATAAGGAGATAGACATGGTATGGAGAGCGTGCAAACGAAGACTTACAGGTTGATACTAGAAATGTCAATTAGGAAAATATATGAAGAGCCTGGCTCTATTGATTTTTTCCTAGAAGTGAATAAAACACAGCGAGGGCTCTTTAGAATTTTGAAAGGCTTTAATGGACACCGTACAGAAAATATTTTTCAACTTAAATTTAATGTCACCCATTTACTCAAAAATATAATAATTCACACAGGTATCAGAGAAAAAAAGCTTTACTCAATGAGTGTTGAAATTGTGAGTCTGGTTACCACAAAATGTATAACCGAGATACAAACTAGAAGACTTCCATTCAAGACTGGCGTGAGGAGTTTGTGATTTCTTTCTCAGCTTCGTTTGTCTGTGAAATTGTCTTCCCCAGAGAGCAGTAGAGGCTGGATAATTGCATGTATTCAAGACGGAGTTAGACAGATTATTGATCGAAAAGGGATTCAAAAGGTTACTGGGGCAGGCAGGGAAATAGAGTTGTGGCCACAATCAAATCAGCTATTACCTTGCCGATTGATGGAGCAGGCTTGCGGGGCTAAATGACCAATTCCTTCTCCTGACCTTGTGTTTCTGTGTAAATGATTGTTTGAGGCGAATTCAATGGACATTTGCAGGGAGGTTATGGATTGTAGGAACAAGTCGTGGAAATAAAATAGAGAGCCATGCAGATAGTTAGAGGTGAGGAAGGAGAAGTGCTCTAAATAGTTGTAAACGTGGCCATCGACCGCTTGGGGTGAATGTTTTTTTTTTGTCTTTCAATAGCAATGCAATTCTATGTAGCTCAATATCACGTCTAGAATTATCCCAATTTTTTTTACCCCTGGATTCTTCACAATCTGAGCATCCTTTGCAAACTCAATTACATCAGACCTTATTCCTAGATCTTAGGGTGAAAGAAGCACAGGAAACAAACGTTTACAAAATTAAACATGAAAAGAAGCTTATCAGGGAGAATAGAAAGAATATCAACAACTCTCCACAAGGAGGATGTTTAATCTTCCACAAAAGCTGTTGGCTGTGACTTGTGGCCCTCAGGTTCAATAGAAATTCAGAAAAAGGATCCACGTGCAACCGTCGCAATATCTGGTGGCAAACCTTTCTGAAATGTGAATGGAACTTTGCTTGCAGTGAATGATTGGAACATTGCCCAGTTGAAGAACACGGCTATTAACAACTTTGTAACTTTTAACAGAAGCCGTATCTTAATAGTTATGACTCTTCCCAGGCAGGCACCAACACTGTTGGAAGAGGCACGAAGCCCGATTTACTCTATAAACATGCTGCCTTTGAGTGGGCGACGTACATAAATCATTTTTTTGGTTTGTTTATTATTTCACTGGATGTGGGCATCCTACGTTAGGCCACCGTTTGTTGCTCAGCGCTCATTGCCACTTGTGAAGGTCCGGTGGGCTGCCTTCTTGAACTAGAACAGTCCATGTAATGTAGGTAAAGCTACAGTGCTGTTAGGAAAGGACTTACAGGATATAAACGCAGCGACAATGAAGGAAAGGACAGTATAATTCCAAGGCAAGATGTTCTGTGGCTTGGAGGGGAGCTTGGATATGCTTGAGTTCCAATGCACATGCTGCCCTTGTCCTTGAAACTGGTAGAAATAGCTAATTTGAAAGGTAACACCAAGGAACGGTGAGTTGTTGCAATGTTACCTGTCGGTGGTGTACGTTGCTGCTGCTGTGAGTCGATGGTGGAGGTCCTATGATATGGCAGTGGTAGTTGCCAGGCTGACCAAATCCACAAGGGAATCTTGGCCACTCTATCACAACGATTTTGCAATTACTATTTCTTATGAGTAGGCTTATGCATGGAAATATGAAGTAATAAATCCACTACCACCTTTGGATAATGTAAAGATGAAATTAAAACATTAATTAACAAAATAAGACATAAACCTCAGTACACGCAAGATTACAGTAATGCAATTACAACAGTTCCCAAAATCTCTACTTATCTAGTCTCCCAATTACACAGCCTATTTAAGGCAAGAGTCCACATAGATTCATAATGTATAAAGTCATCTAGCAATATCATAACAATTAACCACTGGGCAAGGGAATCCCAAAGGCTTTCAACACAACTTTGGTTCTTGGAGCAGTAAACATCTGCAGGGTGGCTGGAGGCTCTTCCCCCACATTTGTTTCACACGGTGCACATTCAAAGGTCTCACATGACCACACCTCACACAGCCTTGCATCCTTCCATAAATGTATTACTCCCTTTTTTGCCGGAAAATCCAATTGTTTCAACTTGCCTTTTGAAGTTTACTTTTACCTAAATATAACAAGATTTCATGTTGTCATTATGAACACTACTTTTGGGAGAAGTTTTTGTAATAACCTTTACAGGTTTAACTTGCCAGTTGTAAACATTTTTCCACGTCCCATTGAAAATCAAACACCTTTTGCATTTATCTAAAAAATGAAATTTCATTCGCATCGTCTCTGCTGAGACCTCAACCAAGTTTATTATCGCAATTTCTAGTGCATAACTCCAACGATAATTTGAACCTTGCAGCTTAATGGTTTCAACTTTAATGAAATTAGCCACATACACAGAGCACACATGCACCCAAACATAAGACTGTTTTAACGTATCCCACAGTAACATTCGAAAAATATTAGGAAATGACAGGGGCGGGGGGTGAATAATGAAGCATGATGATGGGCAGCTTTGTCCTGAATGGTGTCAAGTCTCGTAAGTGCTGTTGGTTCTGCACTCAGCATCAGGCTGTGTTTGTTCAGTTGACAGAAGAGAGTCAGCAATGTGTCATGAGTGAGCTGGTTTATCAGCTCTGTGCCGTATAGCTTGACTTCTCCTTTTCCCCTCCCCTCTGGTACAAGATGTTCTTTGCTAATGGAGCGATTTCAGGAGAGTCGGATGACCATCACCTTTTCATAGTTTTCATATCTCCTCATTTTTTTCCGTTTGCATGTGATGTATTACTTCGTTGGAGGTGTGGACGGGCCATCTCGGTATCATCCTGTCCTCATTTCACACTCACACAATGCAGGCTGACCACTTCGAGTCACAAGAGAATGATCAGGAGCCGTTCCCTACCTGATGTGCCAGAATACAATAAATGCCCTGGTTTAATGCCCTCTCACGTGCTTATGATTCATGTACCGCAGAATGGAATGCATTTTGCCAATTCTAGCTCTCCCTACTGCGGGATGAATCATGTGCTCTGGAAGGCAAGTAGATGGGTCTAAGTACAACCGTTATGACTGTGCTCGCCTAATGTGATGGGTGAAAACGAACATTTTCGCAGATGGAGCCTGGGAAATAGTATATGTTCCTTTGACGCCATGAAAAGATCTGGTGGACATGTAATTTTTAACATGCCAGAAAAGCGTTATTTATCCTTTAAATGGTGTAACATTATTGAACTATATCATAATTTAGCTAAGGTTTTATGACGTTGGCTGCCATGGTTTGTTTGTTTGGGAGACCAGGACTAATGCTGAGATGATGCAATGTCATTGTCTCATGAGGCGTTCACATTCGGTATAAGTAACGTGTCATAGGAATGAATTGCAGCCGATGTGTGGTTGTTCTCTCCAGCACTTTGTTTCTCGCAGAGAATGCACACCCTGGGAAACAATCCAGTACTTCTTATTTGCTATCCTACTCTAGGTGTTGTCGGTGTGCTGGGTATGTTATTACAGCAACTTTTTTTGTTTTAGGACATTGTCGCCTGCACTGAGTGTCTGAGTTTTCAGCTGGTTTGTCTCACTGTGTTATCCAGACTTTCTTCCACTGCATCCTCAGTTGAATGAGCTATGACCGAACGCCATTCAGGAACGGTGGTAATGGCATGAAGCTGATGTGCTGGCTGAGGACAGAGCGATCAGGGAGAGATAGGGGAATCTCAAACGCTCTTGTGAATAAAGAGCAAAGGGTGAGATTCAAGGAATGGATCGATGGGAGACTTAGTGAATCAGAAAAAGAGTGCACGCAGGTTATGGTAACTATGATTTTCTGTCACTTGCGATCCTTCACAACTGGAAGAAAGGCGAAAAGTTGTTTATTCAGCTTTGAATGTGGCAAAGAATCCTTATGGACCAGGAGAGTTTTGAGCTTGTGCGAGTCGGTGTTACTTAAGGGGAATGTTGAGAGCTTACGTGTATTGCCCCATGGAATTGAAAGTTTATCTTCGGATGTGGTGACAACAGCTATTTGAGGATGTATTGGAGATATCTGTGATCATAACAGGAAGGTTGGGATTTCAGCTGGAATGCATGTGGAATGACTGGAACACGGAGCCAGTTGCTGAGGAAGGAAATGCGACTGTGAAAACCTAATTCCTTATTACACATGTGAACAAAGATGAGATGCTCCTGATCAAACGTCATCGACCTAAAACTTTAACTCTGTTTCTTACCACAGGTTCTGGCTCACATGTCGATCATTTCCAGCATTTTTGGCTTTTCTTTCAGATTTCCAGCATCCATAATATTCTGCTTTTTAAAATTAGAGGTCCAGGCATTCTGTCTTCGGACAAGATCCCCGACATTAAGTAAATGGGCAGAGGTCAATACACATTCTCCTATGGACAGAGCTGCTGACATTCTGTCTACCTGTACAATATGTGTTTAATTTTCTCAGACTGTTATTTCAAACCAGAAAATGAAATATATGGGAAAAATTGTCTGAGATGGGTATCTAACCAGAATGTTTATTGAAAAATTATTTCACAGTGAGTCAGTTGCTGCCACTTCGTGAATGATTTTGGTGGTTTTATTCATGAAACTGTAAGTAGAGCTCCAAGGTATGTTCTCAATCCAATGATCCTCAATCGTTGCCACGATTCGACCATGCTCCTTTACATTAGCTGTTCCTGTTGCTTCCTCAGCAACTGTCCACCTCCTACCAGATCAATCTCTCCATTAGGAATTATCAAACCCGCCTTGTGTGGTTCAAAACTAAAGGCATAAGATTAAAGAAACTGTTGATGGGAGCAATGTCCAATTTTACTGAATATGTCTTTCTCTTTCTTACAGCTAAATTTGTGACCATTGTGATCATGTCCAGAGGATGATGCGGTCCCTCCAGATGCATCACTCTTTACCTAGTGTCGATGGCGGTGACGGATCTCCTGGTCATTGTCACCACTGTGATATTAAACAGGGTTGCTGGTATATATTTCAGATTCAGTGCGCTTTCCACCACTCCGGGCTGCACAGTAACCTCTATCCTAATTTCTGCTGCCACAGAGCGTTCTGTGTGGTTAACGGTCACTTTCACCTTAGAGAGGTTTTTGGCTATTTGTTGCCAGAAACTGAAAACAAAATACTGCAGAGAAAATGGCGGCGGCGGTGATAGGAACAGTGTGCGCCCTGAGATTTTTCAAAAACACCCCATCTTATCTCACTTACGAACCGATGTTCCCAGTTGACAATGGTCAGTGGCTGTGCAACATCAAAGAAACATTTTAAACATCTCTTGGATGGACACTATATGACTGACTAGACAGAATTTCAACGCCGTGCCTTAAATTATTCCTGTTGTTACTGCTGAATGCTCTGACAGTTAGACATATTCTAGCGGCCAGTCGATCCCGAAGGAGACTCCGGACCCACAGCAATGTAGACAATCAGCGTGACCCAGAGATAGAGAACAGGTGGAGTCCATTATCTTACTCTTCAGTATTTCGGGCAGTTTCATCCTGTTATGGACGGTGCGCATTGTGAACTTATTTTATGTTCAAGTTACAAACAATAATTATTCTTCAGGTTCCAATATCAATGACCAAAGATTCATCCTCCAAGAAACAGGTAATACTCTTCAATTTTTAAGTTCCTGCACCAGCACGTGCATCTATGCATTGACACAGAGTAAATTCAGGCAGTAGTTAAAAATGGGATTAATTATCCACTGTATTATTTTAAGATTAAGGAAACAATGATAATCATATAGTCGTGTGTTGTTTTTTGGCCTTATGTCAAAGCAGAGTTTCCTCTCCTATACTGTGCGCTCTGGGTCATGCCATGTCCAAAACCATCAGCTGGATAACATAGGCCAAGTTCGCATCCATGTGTGAGAAAGTGAATCAAGGGCCTGATTTGCTGCGAGTTAAATTCCATGTTTAATTGGACGACCATATTGAACGACCGATTTGTTTAATCATCATGAACAAGAAAGCACATCAAATACCCACCCATCGTTCCCTTCAGACTCACCATCAGTTCATGGCTGGAACCATGTGGATGTGAAGGGGTGAGTCTAGTCCGTTCTGCAAAACTCTCAAAAATGTCGCTCCAGAACTCTGAGGAATAGAGATCTGGGTATTGTGATTGGAGCATCAGGGCATCAGTTAACTGTGATCCTGTAAACCAGAATATTTGAACGGGAGGTGGCCATTCTTTACATAGCATCTGATATACTATTCAATTACATCATAATTTATATTAACCTCAAACACAATTGCCTGTTATGATCTTATGTTCCTTAATAACATTCCCGAAACAAAAAATACATAAGCGGTTTAGGCATTTTAAATTAGCCAGTAGCATGATCAGCCATTTTGATGGGAATGCCAGATATCCAAAACCCTTTGCATAACCGAATGTATCCTGATAGCACTCCTGAGCATTTTAGTCCTAATTATATCATTTTTCCACTTTGGTCTTGTGCTCCCCAGTATATAAAATTACATGTCTTTATCACATTCTTTAATTTCTTGAATACCTGAACTTGAGCATTCCCTAATCTTTTATACTCACACGAATGCAATATCTAGTTGACTGCTCCTCCCGTTTTAGCCCAGATATCACTCTAGAGAACGTGTATTCCATCCCCTCCACTGCCAATACATGCTGCCTGAGGTGAGCGGCTCAGACTTGAGCCCAATTAATCCAGATGAGCTGTTACCTGTGTTTTATCCAACTGTAGCATTCCTTTCATCCCTTTCTGCCCCCGCTCTCCTCAGATAAGGACTAACATCGCAGGAGTCATTTAATTCATTTTCCTACCTGTCCACCAGTTCTAAATGACTCTTGTCCTATAAAACCTATATCTTTCTGCCCTCTCAAAAGTTCAGAATCACTTAGGTGAAACCCTGATTCATATTCCTTTCATCTAGCCTCTAGCCTATGTCACCCCCACTCTCTAAGTTAATCAAAGTTCCTTCACAACTTTCTTCCCCGATTCACAATATGCAACATAATTTAACAGCAACAACAAAGTTGGATATAGACACCCCAATTCCTTAATCGAAGTCAATGATAAATGCACTGAAAAGCCAAAGCCCGAATAGAGAACCCTGTTTGACAATGCGGGGCACATAATGCCAACTGCAGTAGATCCCCAAAACCCGAACTCTTCTACCTAATTCCTCATCGATTAACTGCACAAGTAATTGGTTGTCCCTCATTCCAGGCACTTTTATTTTTGATCATAGTCTCTTGCGTGGAACCTTATTGAATGCCTCCTGCAAGGCAGTATAATTAAGATCGATAGACATTCCCTTACCAACTATAATAGTAACCTCCTCCAACGTAAGCATTTTTTGTTGGGCATGGCATAGCGTGTTACACATCAGTTGTCTTTCTCTCTATGACCAGCTTATATTTTCCAAGTTTTAATGCGGTGAATGCTTCTGATAGCAAAGGCCAACTTGATCTTACTTGCCTCCTTGAACGCACAGGCACCCAGTACAATGCAGAATTCCTGAAACACACAAATCTTGAATATAATGGGCTCCTTCACCCCACAGCCCCCTGAATTTCACTAACACGCTGAACCACACAGACCTATGAGCCAAACAATATCTGAAACTTACAGATCCCCCTGAACGAAAAAGACTTCCTCAAATTATGATTGCTGGAGTTACATTTTCCCTGTTTATAAGACTCCGTCACCCAGTTTTTGGCAGACAGCGGGTATAGTATTGTACTCTCACTGTCTCTCTCAATTTCTCTCTTGAGCTTCCTTTAGTATTTTCTCTATCTCCCTTTCAGTATCTCCCCTCCTCCTGTTCTCCTGTCTTTCACTGTATCTCAATTTCTGCAAGCTTCTGTGTCTCTCCTTCTCTCTCAGAGTTTATATCTCTCAAGCTGCCTGCCTTTCACACAATTTCACTCGTTCTGTCACGCTCCTGTTCGATCTGCCTGTCTCACTGTAAATTCTCCAATCCTTCTCTCTCTGAGTTCATACATCAGGTGCGTTGCCCATAGCTGATCAAAATATTTCCCTTGACGCGTAGCAGAGTTTCCTACAGTCCTGGAATTTTTCTTCCTACATCATGTAACCTTTGACACCCTTGGGTGTCACTAATCTATGTAACCCTGTCTTAAAAAAAAGTATCCCGTGACCCTGCCTCTGAAGATATCTGAGAAAGGGAGGTCCACAAGCTAACTAGACTCTGAGAGAGAAAATCAACCTCGTCAGCTAGGTCTCAACGAGCAGACCCATTAATTTAAAATCTGTCTCCCCGCCCTGGTCTCGACTATCTTCTCACCATCGACCCTTTCATGTTCCCTTGGGGTGTTATTTTTTCTCATTCTTCTAAACTCCAATGGATAGAGGCCTAACCGTTGAACCTTCCCTTACAATACAACCCTCTCATCCCAGAAATCACTATGCCTTCTCTGAACTGCTTCTGTCTTTTATTGAATATGGAGGCCAAAACTGTACACAACAGTATGAATAATGTCTTACCAATGTCCTGTAGAACTGTAGAAAACTATCTATACATCTATATCCCATTCCCTTTGCAATAAACTGCAATATTTCATGTGTATTCTTAATCATTGTTTGTAGCTACATACTAACATTTTGGGAATTCAGGTACCAGGGCACCTGGACTCACTGTACCTCAGAATGGTGTCGTTTTTCTCCATTTAGATATCATGCTACTATACTAATATTCCTGTCAAAGTGGTCAAGTTCACATTTTTGCACATTAAACTCAAACTTATAATTGCAACTTCAAGGCCAATGGAGCATCCATGATGAACCCAGTAAAATGGACTCATATCAAACTCAATTGGATCAATGTGCTTCATTAATGGTCTGAGCATAACAGAGGTGGAGCAGAGTGATTCAAACAATGGGACATTTAGTGTAGGGGGGAGTGTTTGAAGGAAAGCATCTGCACTCCCAGGGTTTCGAAAGAATGGCAATTAAGTTCATTGGAATGTCTGAGTCTTTAGTCAGCTGGTCATGATACACTCAGAAATGCAAATGATACAGAGCACGTAGAATGCTAAATATTGGTTAAAAAATATAAACTTCTGATGACTCTTGTCTTTTCTCATGACAAGTCATTTGCAAGCACTTAGATTTTTTTGTCGCAAATGGAGCAACAATGAGCCAATTTGGCGATACTCTATCTTTCACTTTACGCATCACCATTTTGGGTTCTATTAAACATGGTGCTTATTTATGCGTTTCTTTTTTTACTGTGGATTTAACCATCTGTTTAGATCACTGGTAGTCGTAAAGGATTGTTTTTGCCATCCCATTTTTATCCACAATAGTTGTTGAGCTGCATTTTCTTGTTCTACCTCTGAATGCTGGCACCACTGGCTAAGCCAGCATTTATTCTTTATCGGTAATAAGAAATGAAAAATAGTGATCAGCCACCATCTTACGACCAGAAAAAAACTAAGTAGGAGCAGATGTGTAAAAAAATTACTATGCATGCTAAAAATCTGAAAGAAGAACACAAGATGCTGGAAAATCTCAGCAGGTCTGACAGCATATGTGGAGAGAGAAACAGAGGTAACGTTTTCAATCCGTATGACATAGTTCTTGCCCAGTAACTGCATACCATTATTATGTCACTGTCGATGATAATGGCTGAATTGTTCAAATCCCAGAGAGAAATTGAAATAACTGTCATGACCATTGTTTGCAATTCAAATTTTCGAATGCAGACTTTGCATTCGGTAGGAATACGACCACAGAGTCTCGTGGTTTTGATATAAAACAAAATTAAACATCTATTAATTTAACAGAAAATTAGACACATACATGTGGCTGAAAGTTACTACGAAAATAACTTGTAACACGTCACCAAATCAATCACGTGCAGCTAAATCTCCACTAAGGCAACACCAGCCCATAGACTTTAAACAGACACCAGGCAAAATAATTTGACATTACAAATTCGAAATGAGGTGCTTTTGCAAATTGGTTGGTGGCATACAAGCTGGTGAGTACTTAACTGCCTCTACCTTGTACACAAATTCCTTTATTTAGGTAGCTAACTTTCCTATCAACGTAAATTTTCCATTACATGACTAGATATTTTGAACTTCAGTTCTTCTAACAATAAAACCCCTTTCATGGCACCAATTTAACTGGTAAGGCGAAAAGAAAAATCAAAATATTATTTGCTTTCTTCTAGATATTGCAAGATTTTAACTACAATCTTGAATAGTTTATTCAACAAATGCAAATGAGCACTTTCCCTTCCTGTTCTCCTTACTGTTCACCGAATGAACATCTCAAAATTACTTTACACCAAAGCACCGAGGCGAGCTGGCTTTAATCCAATTAAGACACATGCAGACACAAACCTAGACACAGACCCACACTGGAATCCTATTTTTTAAAAATCATTTCCAATAAAATTATACAGCTCATTACCACTTCATCACATCCCCCTCACTGAAAAATGAACAATCATAATTTTAAGAGACGGCTTCATTTTTAATAATGGATCTTGCAGTATCTCCTCTGCTATCAGACGATTACATAACCAGATGCCTGCATTAACATAACAATATACCTACATATGAGTCAGCATCCTCCAGAGAGGAACACAAGGAGTATTGGTACATGCAAAACTGAAACTAGGCCAATTTTCCTTAAATTTCAAAGTCTAGGGAACATATCTGCAATCAAATTCTCTGATCCAGTGAGAAGTATTATTTGTAGACTTAATGGTTGCATTAATAAACTCCACCTGATTGGCTTTGCACTTTTGTGTCGAAATTTGTCCAGAAGCTTTAAACAGTTATAAATAAAATCACATCTTTTACAATTGGCTGAGATCGTACACATATTCTGTGTGTGCTCGAGGTTTCAACTCATTATCCAACCTGAAAAGACACAAGGACTCCCTCTTACAGAGAAATGTTGGAAACATGGAAGCTTTAGGCAGGGTTTGCTCCCCCAATCCAACTGGGTATTTATCGAAATGTTTGCACAATTAATAAACTATTAACGTGCACCATTGCTAAGGAAAGATTTTGCCATGTGTCTCAGCTGCTCAAAGTCCAGTACATCCGCAAAGTAAAAAGGCATTAAAATGGTATGTGGTGGGGCGAGAGTCACTCGTTCATTTGAACTGCGAATTTACCTGTGACATCAGCGAATTTCCCTGTGAGAGCAGAGATTCGCTACTGCTGTTACTTATATTATATAATACTTGTATTAATCTAATCTGGGACTGAGATTTAATAGCTTAGACAAAAATCAAATAAAGCGAAATGGAAGCCATTTTCAGGCATGACTCTGAAAGACCTACTGAGGGATAATAAATATTTAACATGACTTCCTGGGGCCAGAATTTCTGGTGTCAAAAGTATCTTCAGACTTTTGCCTGTGTTGTACGTCGTGATCTGGCGAAATTCCATACCCCAATGCATGTGCACCGGAGATTGTGATGGAAATTCATTGCTATGAGTAGTCTGCTAATTCAATATCGTTGCATTTTGTGGGTATCAGGAAGGCAATAATAGTCAATGATCAAGGTATTGTCGCCATTAAAGTTGATAATATCTTCTTATGATTCAGTTACATATGATTTTTGCACGTTTAAAATCGGAAACCTTTGCTTAAGTCGAAGTGCCCTGCTGATGACATAGAAACATAGAAACGTAGAAATTAGGAGCAGCAGTAGGCCATTCGGCCCTTCCAGCCTGATCCGCCATTCATTATGATCATGGCTTATCATCCAACTTAATAGCCTGATCCTGCTTTCTCCCCATATCCTTAGATCCCTATCACAAAAAATGTTATTTCTAACTCCTTCTTGAAAGCATAGAACGTTTTGGTCTGGGGATGTCATCTCAACTGAAAAATGGAAAGATTATCAGGCGAACTAGATGTTTTTCCTCGCCTTATTCCTGCAGCAATTTCTTCAATATAATGTTTAGTGTCAAATGAGTTCGAGGGTGCAGCGGGTGCCTACACATTAGAGAACAATAGTATTTATCCTCATTTCACAGCTTCTTCTACACTGAAAATGCAAATCAAAAATAAGGGTGATGTTGAGATTCCTACATTAACTGGGTAAACATTTTATCCAATTACATATCTACTTTGGATTGTCTGTCTCCCACATGAATATAGAGATAGCACGGGGCCCGTGGAGCCATTGGGAATGCACCAAGCCTGTGTCAGCACGGGGAAGAGAACTAAAAACTAACTGAGAGCAGTGTTCATTGTTCATTCCTGAATCCACAAAGAGGATAAGTTTCTGATAGGAAATGACTCTCCTTCTGCGTGGGCAGGGCAAATGTGACATGAACAAGAATCACAATAGATGTAATAAAAAGTGAAATTCATGTCGTATATTACTATTGTCACCATTTAATTAATTTAGCTATCAGTCTCAATAGATATTGCATGCCATTTTTTAACTCCTCCGTGAATTTGGTCTGGGTCCATGCATAAATAAATGGATCGATGCCGGAACTTAGAAGCTGCAGCATAAGGTCACTTTCTTCTAGAATAAATGTTGATTTGTTGAAAATTGAACCTCCTAAATAACTAGCGCTCACAATTCGGACGTAGAGGAAATTTATAACAACTAATACATCTAACAGGATGAAACTGCCCGAGATTGTGAAAAGTAAAACGATGGACTTTCTCCTCTTCTCCATCTCTGGGTCACTCTGATTTTCTCCATTGCTGTGGGCTCGGAGTCTTCTGTGGGCTCGGCTTGCCCTGCCAATGTGCAGGATAAATGGGAGACAAGGGATTAAAGCAGCATTTATGCTAACTTATGCAGCCCATCCGGGTGAAGTACAAGATACTGATTTCAATTTGCAGTACCAGGGTACAATGTTAATGATAACAGAAGGTTCACAAGCTAAGTACAAGGGAACTTGTTTGGCACAGTGCAAAGTACAGACAGTTCCTATGACCACAGCAGCTGTTTACTTCGTGCAATATTTGCGTTTCAGAAATTGGCAACAAATGGCTACAAATCAATCAAACGTGAAAGTGACTGTTAACCAGACAGATGAATCTCTGATACCATATATTAAGACAAGGCTGAGAACAAAGATCAGAGTGATGTAGAGAAAGCTGAATGGTAAATATTTACCTACAATCCGGTTTAATACCACGGCCATGATCATGATCAGAAGATCCGTCACAGCCATGGACATCAAGTAGTAAGTGATACATCTGGAGAGACCACATCTTCCTTGAGATAGGATGACAATGATTGCCAGGTTAGCTGTGACAGAAAAATATAGCCAGTGAATATGTGGTGGAGACAAATGAATATAGGACAAAAAACGCTAGTGAACTCACAGACCAGGAATCAATTATGAAGTGAAACATATTTAGTATTCCAGGTTTATGATGTTTCTGTTCCACTTGAGAAAAAATAACTTCATAAAACACAGCTAATCGTCAACACTGTACTGTGCTCCCTGCAAGTATATGGGCTAAGTCATATAGTTAACATTTAAATTCTTACTTCGTGACACAGATATATGAAACAGAAGTATGCCCCTGCATACAACCTAGAGATTAGGTAAGGGAAGAACAGGACGGAATATTTGAAAATCGAAGAAACACAACGTTACTTCGACCTGAGGATTGGGCAGTAAATTTAGAAGATATCATTCCGTGGAGACAAAGATAAAATTCTTCCCATGGTGGCAGAATGAAGGATAATAACATTGAATAGAAAGGAAGTAGCTTGTAAGGAACATCAAATATACCTGGATCTCCTGATTGAAAATTACCTGAAGTTAACAAAACAGTGCTTCATGGCAGCGAGAAAAGCTACCCTCATTTACAGATTCAGTTGGTGCTAAGTTGGTAGAAACATCGCTTCAGTGTCAAAATGTCATTGCTTCAGCTTTGAGAGAATGCTTTGCTGCCCCGGGTGCCACATTTTGGTAAAGCCAGTAAATGGAGGGTCCGTAATTTAATATGTTATGCAGGTTAATAAGGTACACGCTTTTCTAATTCCAGGCAAAACGTAAAAAAAAGAGATAATGCAGTCTGTGTGTGTATAATGTATGTAAGAGAGATACAGTCAGAATGTAACAATGGACCTACGCATGCAGTGCCACAAACACAATAGAAATATGCTTAGCAGTTTGAACTGTGTGATACTTCAGTATTAATGATGTCAGTCATAAAATAGAATACATTTGAAACGTAAAATTATGGATGTAAGCAGAAGTTATCCAACTAAAGTAATGAAATATTACTGACCAGTTAAAGGCAGTACATTGTTAAATTGGATAAAAATATACAGGCAATGGGAGGAAGCCATTGTCAAGGGCTGGAATGACAACATTAAAATGAAGGAACCTCACCAGTGATGATATGCAATCATGTCAGTAAATTGAAGAATTAAATGGAAAATTCTTCCTTAAGTTGAAAGAAGAACATGCTCTAAAAGGCAAAAAAGGGGAGAATATCGTATTAGATTACCCTGTTAAACGGGAGAATGAATATGATGGAAAAGTACTGATTATAAATGAGAGGAATCATGAACTCATATCAAAGAAAAGAGAATTGATTAAACAATAATTCTCATAACTAATATCTAATGAGAATGGTTTACCTGGAATCCCGATCGCTGCACGAATGGGGTAGTAAATGACAAAAAACAGATCTTTCGGTAATCCGTGCATTTCTATTTCCAGCTACGAGTGTGTTCTGCCTGACAATTAAACATCTTCACATTTATATCTCAGTCCAGGCTCCAGGGAGATAATTAGATGTTTTGATCTGTCGCAATAATGACACTAATTCAAGTAGAAACCTTAATGTTGCCGCGGCCCGGAATTTGCTTTTGTTTTGATGGAGTTGAAAGCTCTTCAAGGCCACTGACACTGTTGTGAAGAACAATCCTCACAAAAGGCGGTGGCCATGGAAATAGTGGATGAGTTGGTGGTGAACTTCCAAAATTTTGTAGGTTCTAGAACAGTCCCAGCATATTGGAGGTTAGCAGATGCAAACCCACTCTTTTAGAAGCAGTGAGGAATAGGCAGATTATTAAACATTGGTTAGCAAAGCTTCAATAGTAGGGAAAATGCTAGATTATATTATAACGAACGTGATAACAGGACACTTAGAAAATACTAATGGGATTGGATTAAGTCAGCGTGCATTTATGAAAGCCAAATAACTTTCGACAAACCTACTGGCGGTTTTTGAGGACTTTAGTAGTAGAACAGATAAGGGAGAACCAGTTGTTGTGGCATATTCGGATTTTGGGAAAGCTTTTAATTAAGTCCAACATAAGAGGTTAGTTTTCAAAACGAAATCACATAGGGTTGTGGGTGATATATTTGCATGGATTGAGATTTGGTTAACACACAGGAAACCAATAGTAGGAAAAAAAGTATTTTTCGAGCGGCAGACAATGACTACTGGAGTACTGCATGGATCAGTGCTTGGGGCCCAACTATTCAATGATTTGGATGAGGGAACCAAATGTAATATTTCGAAGTTTACTTAGGACTCAAAATTTGGTCAGACTGTGAATGGTGAGAAGGATGTAAAGAGGTCTCAAGGCAATTTAGACACATTGAGTGAGTGGCATATACATAGCAGATAAATTATATATAGGGTAACTGTGAAGCTTTCGACTTCGGTAGGAAAAGCAGAATGGCAGATTATTATAAAAATAGTGATAGATTGGGAATCGTTGATATACAAAGGGACCTGGGCGTTCTTGTACACCAGTCGCTAAAAGCAAGTATACAGGTGCTGCAAGCAGTAAGGAAGGCAAATAGCATAATGTCTTTCATTTCAATATCATTTGAGAGCAGGAACATAGATGTGTTGATATATCTGTACCAGGCCTTGGTGAAACCACACCTGGAATATTGTGTACAGTTTTTGTCTCCTTGCATAAGAAATACTTACCATGGAGGGAGTGCAGCAAAGGTTCAGCAGACTGATTCTTGGGATAGCAGGATTGTCGCTTAGGGAGAGATTTGGTCTCCTAAGCCTGCACTCAATGGAGTTCAAAACAAATTGAAACAAATAATATCCTGACATGGCTGGACAGATTGCATGCAGAGATCATGCCAAATCTGGCTCTGGTGTCTCGGACAAATGGTCACAGTTTTAGGACATTGGTGACAAAGATGAGGAGGAATTTCATCTCTCCAAGGGTGGTGAACATTTGTAAAGTTCTACCACAGAAGGATGTGGAGGTCAAGCCACTGATAATATTTAAGAAGGATATAGATAGAATTCTCGACTTTAAAGGCCTCAAAGGACAGGGGGATAGAGCGGGAGCCTGACTATGAGGATCAGACATGTTCATATTGAAATGTAGAGCAGAAAAGAAGGACCGAATTATATTCTCCCGTTTCAATTTTCAATTTCTGAAAAGCATTCTGAAGCTGCAAGACATTGACAAACTAGGTTGGCTGTTGCAAAAGTGAAATCGAGCGTTGTAAACGAAGATTCCTCACGTTAAGAATCATGAAGTCTTGTGTTAAGAAACTTCAGCATCAGGTATAATTGACCAAAGCAGAACTGGCTCGAAGGTTAAATGTAGCCATGTTTTCGCACCTGATCATTGTTCGTCATTTTGATCACTGATCAGTTGTAATAGATATCTCGGAGACTGTACATCCAATTTAACGCGATGGCGTGTGCAATCAGTGTGGACAGATCGACTCAATTACAATGGCTGTGCAGAGACCCGGTTCACAATGGTTATTTCCTATGCAGTTTTGCCCAGGTCAGTGTCGTTATATTCAAAATGGACAGGTCAAAATGGACAGATTGATAGATAGTTAAATTGATAAATGGATAGAGGGGCGGATAGATGGACAGATAAATAGACGGATAGATAGACGGACAGATAGAGGGAAAGACAGACAGACAGACAGATAGATAGATAAATAGATAGATAGATAGATAGGTTTCAAGTTGGTGATAGATAGATCTGCCTGGCTATATTCAGTTTTCAACTGCCCTGTTATTTACCCCAGTGCACATTCTGCGTGCATTGATTCTCTGCAGAGTGCTTAAGTGTACAGTGGAAATGTTCCATTTGTTCTCTACTCATGTTCTTGCATGAATTTTCTTATGCCTTCCACCATTTAACCAGTTATCAGATCACTGGAATAAACCTTTGCTTTGAAACCAATTTCTCCACCTCTGCATTCCCACCAGGACCATTTCAATGTCCTCACATTACTGTCTTGCGTGAAGGTCCACCCAGTAGACATCCAGAACCACACACATCCACCTGGATGAAGGTTTTATTACAGCGAATAACTTCTCATTTATCTCCACTCAGTTCCAACAAATAAACACTATTGACCTGTGTATCCTCATGGGTCCCAGCTATGTTTGCCTTTTTAAATGATATGAGGAACGTTTCGTTGTTATAACCATTCTCATGTCTCAAATATTCACTCTTTTGGTGAATGATTGATAAAAGGATCAGTGCCGTTCCTACTGACGTCCAACGTCTATCATTCGATTTACAGCGACAAGCAGCATGACACAACCCACAAATAGTCAATAATCCCCCTTTCCACTGCAGCATTCGGAACAGGCCATTTATTCACTGCCGCCTTGATTTACTCCACAATAACTCTCAGACCAGGTTTCACACAGCACATATTAAATTAAATTCTCGTTAAATCAGAGGAAAGGCACTTTGTCCCACCGCCCTTCTCAAAGCCCAAGACCTCAAATACTACTTCCAGTTGAAACACTGGTTTCTGCACAATACTTCCCATTGGGTATTCGGCGTTCTTTACTCAAGATGCAGTTTCACCGAGGTAATGCAAAACAAAACAGGGAGGATGATGTTTTTCCACAGCACCTCCATTCAGTCCACCAATGTGACGCCAAGTCCCTGATCGCTTGTCACTCTATTCATCTGCTACACTCTCACTTGGAACCCTCTGTGTACGGCCATCTTCATTTATCCTAATGAAGATTGAGGAATACTATCCAATCCTTCATTTAGGAACTGAAGAACATTCCTCAGATCAAGTTCAGAAATTGTGGATATTAACCGTCTTCTCCCAGTAATCTGTTATTTGTTCTCTATTTATGTAATTTGTTTTATTTTTTTTCGGCAGTAGCAGTTGGTGATGCTTCTGCTATTTCTTTTTTGCAAATCTTCTAGGCATATTACAGGCGATTTTACTTCCCCCATTAACAACTTATTTCACATTCCACAATTTCCTGCACCTCTTGTCGCTTAATCTTTTCAGCCTTCCACTCCAACACATAGCTAACTTAATTTTCTTTTGTCTCACGTCCTCCACTACAAAAGTACATATCATCATTACAAAAAAAAACAGTTGCTTTACTTTTTCCAGTTTTTATGAAAAGATATTAACCTGAAACCTTTAACGTCCAATTCTTCTAAATTTCTTCCCTTTTCGTCTGGCCAAATTAAGCAGAGTTGCGCTCAATATGCGCAGGGCTTTCAGTCATGGTACATTGAATGTGCATAATCTCCATTGTGCACCCCTACGTTCACTGTAGACCGGTGAAGCCCGGTTACCAACCTTGTGTACATGTTTAATTGCTCATGCTCACTCAGTCTGTGAAAATAAAGTCCAACATTCAAGACAAAATGTTCAATTCCTGTTCGGCCCCTTTTGACAGAGACTGGGCCTGTAAGACTATAATGAGTGTGAACTGGCCCAGGTCTGGAGAATGATATTCATTGCACAATATTCTCTTCTCGATCTCTGTGTTCAGAATGAACTACTTTAAATGGGCATTTTTATTTTCGGTGTGAACTGCCCCTGTTCAGCGCCATTAGCTTCAATCTGTGCAATCCAAATGCATCACTTATCAGTAGAACAGCAGGTCATAGCCTCGGAAGTCCGAGGGGAGAAATAAACTCATGACTCTATAAGGTTCCGCCAAATCTGCAAGGCATACATTAGCGGCCGGATGGAACACTTGCCTTTTCCCCAGGAGTGGGAAGTTCTACTGAAAATCAGGAAGTTTCGACAACATTCAGGGCAACACAGCCAGCTTGATTGCCACCCCATTTATCTGTCAAACCCAATATCGCTCCCACTGGAACATCTGGGGTGACATGTGTAACAATCCAGGAGATGAACCGCATTAATAGGTAGATGGAGGTATGCTGGTGATGTCACAGGATTAGCAATCATGAATGGGAGGCTAATAACCTTGTGACATTGTTTCAAATTTCACCATGGCAGATAATTCAACTAATGCAAATGAAACATCAAACAAGTCACAGTAATTGTGCTCACAACAATCATCAATTGTTGGAAGCAACCACTCGCTTCACTAATGTCCTTTAGGGAAGATAATGTACCGTCGTTCCCAAATCTGGCTTGCATGTGACTGTAGGCACATAGCAACGTAGTTGATTCTTACGTTCCCTCAAATTGGCAACAGATGTGGCCTTGCCAGCAATGACCACACCCTCTGAAATGAATAAAAAAATAAGTAAGTGTCAACTTGTCAAGTATTCTGCAAAAGCAGCTGTCACATTCCAGACTCTACTGTGTGGACAGACAAAGACAGCAGGCTCAGTGGAAAACCAGCAGCTGCAAATGTCCTCTATTTCATTCACAATCCAAGCTTGGAAATATTCATCGCTGCTTGGTCCAATTCTGAAACGCCCTGTCTCACAGCAATACGGGTGTCCATATTGCACAAGAACGAAAATGGCCCAAGAGGGCAGCTCACCACCACATTCTAAAGGCAGTTAGCAATTGGAAAGAATGATTGACCATGTCACAGATGGCCATATCCTACGAATGAATAAGAAGGCAGGATCAGTACTGATCAAAGACAATATGGCAGCCCTGGAGAGAATTTCATCAATACTTCAACGATCTAAACAAACTAGTGGGCAATAATAAATTATGATTGAATCATCACAGTTCCTGGACTATGTCATAGGTCAGAAGGCAGTGGGAAGACGATAGAAGTTTGGCTTCCATGTATTAAATAAAAAGATGCAAAAATACATTTCAGATTGATGTTATGGCTAGACTATCATTTTCCACTGCGACCACTCTTTGTACATTTACACACATGCGCTCCAATATTCACATATATACACATGCGGTCAACATACATATTCACAATATACACATGAGGTCAATATTACGTTATTATTGGATAACCTGATGAATACACCATCAGTGGCCACACGCTTTTGCTCAATGCGATAGAATTTAAGGGCAAAAATTGGAGAATTTTCGTTTAAATCATGCCCTTCCAGAGCGAATGACACCAACTGATATTTCTTGCATCCACCCAGGAGAGTGCAAATTCCTTAAGTTTAGAATCTTCTGGGTGGATGGAACCTCCGCCAATGCATCTCTCCATTAATACTGCTCTGAACTATCACAGATTTTACGCTTGTGCTGAAGCCCCAAAGAAATTGACTTTACGCCACATCCCTTTTCTTTTTCAACTCTCAAATGGTCAACATTCTATGGGAGGAAAGAGAAAGCACTTCAACGAAACTCTGAAGCTCTCCTTGAAGAACGGCGTCATTCACATTTATAACTGGGAGTTGCTTTCTGCCAATGATGAAAAAAAATGATGGAGCTTTCTATCACTCTGCTTGTAATGCAGAATAGACTGCTGCGGCTTCATTTGGTTGGATTAAATTATTATTTCCTTTTCTGGACAGCACACACTTGGATAGTTTCCAAATATTAGGTCACTGCCAGTTTTCTAAGCTGTACTGAAGGATCTTCGCTATGCTTGTTCTGGAGCATAAGTATTCGCTTCTACAGCTGGAATTTTTTTTATTTTAAGGCCCCTTGCCTTGGTGACATTCTGTGTCCTCAACCGTCTTTAATATCAAGTAGAATCAATCGAATTGGCTGACGTCAGGCACCTGGGACGCTGCAGACCTCAGGCCGAGATGGATCATACACTCGGGGGCTCTGGCTGAAGGCGGATTAAAAACCTTCAACCTTGCCTTTTTGCACTGATGCGCTTGTCTTCAGCCATCCTTAAGACTGGGAATATGTGGAAGAGCCTCCTTCACTTAATTCTTCTCTTTTCCACCACTATTGATGACTGGCTGTGGAAGGATTCCAGATCCTTGATCTGATCCGTTGGCTGGAGGATCTCTTGGCGCTGCAAATCGCATGCTGCTTCTGCTGCTTAGCATGCACATGTTGCTGTGTTTATGCTTCAGCTGGTTGGACCCTCCTTTTATATATCTGGTGGGTGCTGTCCCTGGCATTCTGTCCTACAACCATCACTTCATCAGAATTGATCCCTTCAACTATTGTTAATGTCAGGGTGAGGTATATACCGGGCCACAAGTTTACCAACTAGGATTTGAAAAACTGCTATGGCTGCTGTTGGCTCACTGCTCCTCATGAAAACCCGGGTTTGATTTTCTGGATTTGATCTGAACCTCGCCCATGTAGTACCATGGTAGCGCCGCACAACATGATAGATTGTTACTGTTTTCATATTTACACGGACTGTGTATTGGAGGCTCATTCTAATACTGTGGTGGACAGGTGCATCTGCGACACTTAGATTACTTAGGATCAGGTTACTTATGTTCTTCCCTGTTTGTGGCTCTCTCACCACTTACCACAGGAACAATCTGGTAGATATTTCCTTGGGCATTCGGCCTGGTCAGTTAGTATCGGTATTTCCAAGTGACGCTTGGTGGTGGACTTTGAAGCCCCCTAACCCTCAATAGGTTCTGCGACCTTGCTAATCCTTCATGCTCTTGCTAGTGGTGCTCAGCATGTAGAAGTGCTGACTCATCAGCGATTTATGTTGGGTGCGTGGTTGTGTGGAGTGGGGGGAAATCAGTTGGAGGCACTTGTTCAAAAAACACATTGTGCAAATCAACAGAACTATGACCAGAGATGTTGCACGGCTAGTGTCATTGTGAATAATTTAAACTGAATTGGCGAGTGTCTGCTCATCAAATTACAGAAATAAAAGCGAGCTACAAGATGAAGAAAGCAATGAGAGTTTTGGATAGTGCTAGACAAGCAACATTTAAATTACTTGATAGAAAATACTATGAGGACTATGAAGATTGGAATGTTTAAAAGAGTGGGAGGAGGCCTATTGTTTTCAAAAGCCAAGCAGCACATGAATCATAGTGGCTGATGGCACTTAACCCAGGAAATGGTAGATTTAGTAAAAGGACCAGTGAGGAGCAATACCCACTTAATGCCAAGGTTTTAAAGAGTGTAGAAGGACAGAGGGACGTGGGGGTTGGGGGGGCGCACGTGAATCGACATGTGAAGGGGCCTTGACAAGTTGAGAGTATTGTTACAACAGGCTTTGGAATTTCAGACTTCATAAATCGGAAATTGAGCAAAAATACGGGGAAGCTGTACTGAAGCAATTTACAATTGATTAGAACGAAATTAAATTGTTGTGTCCGTTTCTTGTCACCATCCTCCAAGTAAGATGTTTGTGTCCTTGAGATGGTGTAGAGGAGAATTACCTGAATGGTTCCAGAGGTGAGGCGTCTTGGCAGCAATATTCGGTGAGTGAAGCTTCGGTTGTTTTATGTGGAGGAAAGGGAATTGATGGGACTTTTGATAGCGATTTACTAGTTTAAGCAGGTTCAGATGAGGTAGACAATAGCAAATATGTCCCCAGTTGCTGATCCTAAAGTTACTTGGGCACGAAGTATTAATGTTCTTGCGAAACCTGCCGGCAGCATGTGACAAACAAAGGTGTTTATGTAGCGAGTGATCAAGACCTCAAAGCTCTGCCTATGAATGTGATGGAGACGGAGATAACTCGTGATTTTCAATAGAATTATGATGGAAATAAACACGTAGGGCCATTTATATAAAATGGGGAGGAGCGTGACTGAATTGCACTTGCAAAAGCCTGAATGTGTACAAACGGCTGAATGAATTCGTTCTGTCTCGAAAGGTCTTGCTAAATTTATCACGTGAGTGTTTCCCAACGTTAACAAGCGAATGCAGAAAGCATTCACAATGCCTTCCTCTATCACCGTGGCCCTGTATCGTCCCAAAACAATTTTGACGGCCCTGTCCTCTCGCTAAAGGCCTCTCTGAATCCAAAAAAAATCATTATTTCCTTCCTTTCTTTATAGTCATAGAACCCTTACGTTCACACTTGCTGCATTCTCACTCCAACGCTGTATCTATGAATAAGTCTCAGCTCTCTCATTATAGGCCTGTCACAGTTCAAAACCTTTCACATTGACTTACAATTCACAACAAAATGAAACAATTCACTCCACCCTGTTTTGTTAGTATAAGCATCTGACAATCTGAAATAATTCACACTGCTTTTTCTTTCTCACTATAATACTGCACCAATCCAGAACAATTCATCATTTTCTTCCTTCTCATTATAGGCCTGCATTAATGCAGAACAATTTGCACTGCCCGTCTTTCGTACTACAGCCCAGTATTCAGTCAGAAATATTCCTATGCCCCTGCTCTCATTATAGCCACGTACCGATCATAATCAATTAACACTTCCCATGGCCATTACAAAATCTAACATTGATCCTACTGCCTCACACACTCCCAAATGCCCCGTATGAATTCAAAACAACTCAGTATGCTGTGTATCCATCACAGGGATGTTTACACCTGGATCCGAACGTTCCAGGCTCTCCCCAGAGCCGCATATCAAACAAAAAATAATCTCATCACTTTGCAGATCCTGCTACTCATACCCTGTATTAATCCCAGGCACATTATTGTGCAACATATTTTCTTCAAAGAACCGGCAAAGCATCTCCAGTGTAAAGTATCTCCAGCATCTCAATCTCTTTTGATGGTGGTTAGTTGTACCAATCTGATCCCTGTCAAAGGCCCAATGCACTGTAATATTGCACAGTGCAATAAGGAATGGTGGAAAGGGTGCACAGTATTTAATAAACACAGGAAAATTATTAGCTTTATTCCAAAAGAACAGATACCCGTTGATCCAGAAAGTAGAACATCAACATCCATTCATTTGTTGCCTGGGTGAACATGAATTAACCTCCAACAAATTTTGAGATCGAGCTCATATAATAACTCTCATCTGTAGCTGAAAAAATCAACGTGGAGCAGATGAAACTTTATTTTTGAGTGATTGATAACTTGATGTTTAATGAAGATCACAGTGAGGACAGATTACTGTAAATGGGAATGTTTGTGACACTGTTAAAGGGAGGGCACCTGTTAGTAAATTGGGATATTTGTGTCAATGCTACAGCAAGGTAGCAAGTGAATACATTAGGATATTCTTTCATCTGCCCCATTCTGAACATCTTGCCACTAATTCCAGAGTTTCATCCTTATGTTTACACTAAAGAATGCCAGAGATATGGTCATAAGACCAACATATTGCAGCACGTGTTTTACTGTATTTATTGAACCAATTTACCAATTAGAGTGAGAGGATATTCCAATATATTTCTTAACTGTTCCCTGAATTTCCTCTGGGTCACTGCATAAATAAACGTGTTTGTGCAGCAACTCAGCAACTGAAGCATATTTGCACTTTCTCGGAGAATATATTTGGGGTCACTGAAACTTTTGATTTTATAATTGTTTGTAAATCGGTCATGAAAGAACTGTACAACATACGTTATCCACAACAGGATGAAACTACTCGAAATAGCAAACAGTAAAATGATGGACTTTCTCCGATTCTCCATCTCTGGGTCATTCTTATTCTCTCTATTGCTCTGGGCCCAGAGTCGCCTGCGGGCTGTGTTTACCAATAGAATGTGCCTGACCGTCAGCACATTCAGCAAAAGAATCAAAAAGAAAGAGAGGCAAGGAGTTAAAATACGGTCTGACCAATCAAACGCTGTCCACACAACTGAGGTGTAACGTATATCCTTCAGTCTGCAATACCATGGTACATTGTCCAATAGGTAAATCGGTTGGTGTATAAAATACCAGGGAATACATTTAAAACAAACAAGTGCACAAACCATTCCTATCACCACAGCCGCCGTTTTCTCAGTGCAATATTTTGTTTTCAGCTTATCGTAAGAAATGGCCACAAACCGATCGAATGTGAAAGCGACTGTTAACCAGACAGAACTGTCTCTGGTTGCATGAATTAATGTAATGCTGAGGCTGCACACGGGAGTGATGGACATAAAACTACCTGGAGAATAAATGCCAGGAATCCGATTTATTATGACTGCAGTGATAATAACGAGGAGATCAGTCATGGCCATGGACACCAGGTACTGAGTGATACATTTGGAGAGGCCGCACTTTCCTCGGGACAGGATCGCAATAGCCAGCAAATTAACTGCAGGGAAGATAGAGAGGGAAGTTACAGAATACTCTCCCAGCAGAAGTATTACATTGATTTGAATTATATAACTCTCCCCCTTGTTATGCAATGGGGCAGGGGTCTTTGCAGGTAAAACAAACATATGTAAATCAATTAGGAAAATAAATAGGTTAATAAAATGCAAATATCAATACATAAACATAGGCGATTGTGTACTGACAAATGAAAATGATTAAAAAGCAATGCATACATATTTCAGATAATATATTACAATTGCATAACCAACAGAATAGCAAATCGAAGACAATTCAAAACAGCTTCATAATCATTTGTACAACGAAGGAAACAAAGTTGGAGGAGACTTACATCGTTGTTCGCCCAGAGAGTTAGTTGAATGGATCAGAGCACATTACATTACAGATACAATAGACCAGCATAATGATTTTGGCTTCACATGCTCAATTGAAACTGTTTACATGTTGTTTTGGAACTGATGAGATCAGTCAAGAAAGGATTATTGTCCAAAGAAAAATTAGGGCTGTTGGCCCCATTTTAATCCAATGTTTAACTTTCATCAATACAACGTGTTTATAGCATTGCATGTGTAAAGCTGGACTCCCTGAATATTTCTAATGTCCGCATAAATTATGAACTATGATCGTTGAGTAAGGTTTCAATAATTCCCGAACTAAGAGCACTCCGAACTGAAAAAGATTTGACAGCTTGAAATGAACGTACGCATTTTAATATAAGAACTCTTCCAAGATTGTTCATGAACATTGTCACAGAAGCAAATGGATAAACTATTAAGTCTGAGAAGGTAAAGTTCGATATACATTTCCCGACCTGTGTTTCTAAATGGAAGGTTGACTGGCCTGGCTGCTGTACAGAAAATCAATAGTCCTTGAGGGAAATGAGAAATCTGCACTCTAGACAGAATTTCCATGTCTTGAGCGAGGATGGATCAAATAATCAGAAATGGAAATTTCAAGGACGGCACAAGGATCAGGAACCACTTTTAGAGTGAAAGGAGTTTTCAGGTGAAATGTCCCACAGCAGAGAATTTTCAAAGAGAATTCAGAGCTAAAGTGAATGGAAGGAATAGCGAGACTGGGATGCATGTTCCTGGACATGTATTATTCATCACTGCTGTCACTGAATTCCTTGCTCTGATTGATCAAACCAGAATGAGCTGCAACTTACCTTCAATAAGTTAATTACATCAAACCAAATGATTACTTCACCTCTGAATTTATCAAGTCAGCAATTGTTAATTTCTTATATTATTTAGCCAAACAGTTGGTGATTAAATTTTCATACATTCCCCGTAAAGACATATTTCGGAACCAAGCCTCTAAGTTAACTATATACTAAATACAGCACATTAACAATTAATGTCTGAACAATAGCCATACCTTGCCATTCTGACAGCATCCGTTCAGAATTGATACACTTTTTATTTCCAGTTAATTCTTACAAGCATGCTAATTAATTAATGCCCCATCTGCTTTTTCATGTTCTTTTCAGTTCTGAGATAGTCAGGAGGTCTGGTTCCGCATCGCCATCTTCCACTCACAGGATTTGAAACATTCTCACTTTAATGTTGGGATTGCATTTGAAATCATCACCGGCGTCCTCATATGTCACACAGCACATTAACTGTTCATGGCTTTTGTTTCCACAAACGCCAAACATACAGACCTTTCAGTTGCAGCAGGTGTAGTACATGTATTCACTCCATGTACCGCCGTGGCTTCATATCACTTACTGCACTGCTTAACTACAGTTAACAACTAAAATTAACTACATTACAAAACGATCGAGTTAAATAGTGGAGCAAGATCGACAGCCGAATGATTTCCTACGTTCCAATGAAAAGAAAATTAACAACGTGAGCGTTAACATTTTCAGTTCCCTCCAAACCAGCATATATTTTGTGTGTGGAAGCATTTCATGAAATCATGCCTTGTTAGTCTCACTCTAATTTTAATTTCATCACGCGATCTTTTGGATTTACACACGAGAGGAAAGTTAGATTTTATCTACACAACAGATCCTTTCGGTATCATATCCCTCTCTTCGTACAGCATGCTCCTTGTCCTGGGATTGCCAATTATGCTTTATGCCGTGACGTCACGAGGGAGTGACCTGATGGGGAACACCGTAATAACCAACTCATTCAGTAGTGGGATTCAACTCGCTTTATTAACAGCATTTGGCACCATGTCCTTCCATGCGGCCAGCTGAGCCAAAAGTCCCCAATGACATACTCCCGGTATCATTGTAATGAATCTGCGTTGCCAACGCCCCAGCCCCTAAACCTCCGCCATCTGAAGCCGATTATTCCTTTCTGAGCTTCGCAACTCGGAGCTGAATTCAGTCTTAGCAGGCTTTTTGTACTCTGGAAACTGACAGCATTCATTCAGGTAGCGATTAGCATTTTGCAATAATTTACCTGGAACAGCGATAGCTGCAAGGGCAGTGTAGTAAACGGCATATACCAGACCTCTTGGCGGGGTATGCATTGTCAAAGAGAAGCAGCGCTTAGTTGTTGGGATCCTCCACGTGCTCTGTTCGACATTCAAAGAATCAGTTATTATACCTGATGTCAATCCCAAGAGACATAATTACATATTATCAACATTTCTATAAATTACAGTCACTGAACAAACATGTTTGTTGACATAACCACTTACATTATGTACAGTCGCTGAATAAATAATTAAATGTAGTCGATTTTGTCTCTAGTTTTGATGCATTCAAGTGCATAGGAACGATGTCCCAATTATTTAAAGGTAAAGTTGATAACTTTAAGGATTAACACTTGCTTTTGCAACTTCAATCTCACTCTAAAACTATTGACTCTTACGTACTGTCTGAACCCTGGCCATGATATTCAGTCATTTGCATCAATCAGTATTTAAAATGAACGATTTTTCTGTTGTAACGTTGCTAGACACCTGCAAGTACCACACCTGAAGAACAGAAGTAAGGAACCTTGTGTCCTCCCTGTAACCAGGATTCCACCCACTAAGCTTACCTGGTAAAGCCACATTCCTCAACTCGACAAAGGAAGCCATTGCACCTGCACAAGCAACACTACAAACTCAAGATATTCACTTCAGGTATGCTAGATCCCAGCTCCAGTGTTTTACCCGGTTTAACTGCTCTATTCCTTTCTACCTGCTAGAGTTAGAGCTAACAAAAATACTTCTGCACCAGCTGACTCTGCATATTAATCCTCACTAGCGTCTGGATCCCGGCGCTAAATTTGGGAGAGCTGATGCAACCCTAATTCAGCAGCAACCAGACATAGTCTTACACTCTGGATCATGTCATCAGCCAATCTGCTGCAACAGCATCCCTGGATTTGGCCTATCTCAGAAATACAACAAAAACATTTAGATGTGACATTCAGACACAGTGAGGATCGTGTGGCGTGGAGAGTCAACATTATTGAGAATGCATTTCAAGGCTTTTAAAGTGCAGTAAGGATATCACATTTTATTTAGAATAATGCTTTAATTGGAAAATTTAAAAAGAGAGTTCAAAGCCAGTTTCAAAATACCACCAAGGTAACAAATGGTATTGTACGTTTTAAAAGAGGTCTTCTCTTCGGAGGGGCAAAGGACAATCTTTTATTTAATGATGGTTCGCTCAGGTCTCCTCAGGAGATAGCAAATTCTTTTTTTTCCGATGCCTTATCACAAATAAATGAATGTGTCTTAGCCAGGACGAAACCTAAGAATGAGAGATAGGAGAGAGTCTGTTTGAAGTGTCATTCCCTTATTTGGGAGATGACTTGGCATTTTCTACAAGTTTCGTGATTACAACGGCCATCATAGTTTACCTGCTAAAAACATTGAATTTGTTAAGAAACTGGCTACAATAATGATACCCATGCTGAAGAAGCATCTCTCCAGGGAGAGACAGAGAAAGCAGCCTAAAAAGAGCTACTGTAAAGTTCTGCTGTAAAGTAACTAGGCAGTTACAAATGCCACACCTGCAGAACAGAAGTAAGGGGGCTTCTGCCCTCCCTGTAAACTTGATTCAACCTACTAAGTTCATCTGGTAAAGCAACATTTGGCAAAAATACAGTGGAAGCCATCGCACCTCAACAGCCAAAACTACAACCTCAAGCTATTAAATTTAGACAGTGCAAGTGTTCAAAATTCAAAACAGATCATCAATGCACCGAATATGGACCCATCTTGACTAATGTTCATAAATATTGTTTTATCCGTTTATCCACCCTTCTGTGTCTGTGTCTGTTAGCTACGTTACATTTTTTATTTGCAAGAGCAATTGAGTAAAATTAATGGGCCCTTTCTTTTTTAAGTAAAAGATGCTTTGTTGATTTTTAAAATGATTTGAACTTCTCAAAAACACACAGACATAGGGAAAGCATTGTTTATGCGTGTCTTTGCGCAAACACATTTTTTAAGTGTTCATGTCAATTAATGATCTGGATACTGGTGTTGGGGAGGCGGTAAGTGTATTCCCAGATGGAACTAAGCCTATGCAAGAGTGAAGGGGCTCCATGAAAACATTACGTTTCAAACATATTAAGATGTGCTGATGGATAAACAAAGATACACGAAGTGAATAAAGAATGGAAGGGAGCTTGAAAATAAATTATGATCAACAGAAAGGATAGATGGATAGAAGACAGAATTCACATCTGCTGCTCTGTGTGAACCCCAGTACACTTCCCATATCTTGCATAACCATTTGAGCAAGAAACGTCGTCAGTTGCAGCAGATTTAGCTCAGTGTTTCAGAACATGAGAAGCAAGTCTATACATGTGGTCAGCCCGCAGCTTTAGCTTATGAAGCTTTAGAGGAAATGCGTAGCCATTAAATAGGAAGTGGCAGTAGTGCAGGAGTTGAACTGAGTGCTTCCCTCACTACAACCAATTTTCACTGCTGAAAACTGATGGGAGTGAAAATTCACCTGTGAAATGCGAATCCTTAATGAAGTGGGTGAACAGCCAGAAATCTTGGTGCACATTAGTACGAACAACATTGTCAGATAAAGGGTTGTCATCCTGCAGTCACAATGCAGGGAATTAAGTTGGAAATTAGCAAATAGGAACCCAAACGGTGTAATCTTTGGTTTGCTACCAGTGCAACGCACTTGTGAGTATAGAAAGTAAAGGGTAGAGCCGATGAATGCATGAATGGAAATTTGGTACATGATGAAAAACTTTAGATTCATGAGACTCTGGGACCAGCCCTGGGGGAGATGAGACATTTGTATGCCGGAGAGATTGCACATAAATAGACATGGGCCTGGATTCCTGGCGGGCTGTTTTGTAATGAACTTAGCATGAAAGTTGTAAATCAGTTTTATAGGTGCGGTGGAAACAGGAGATTATATTAGAGAGGAATACAAAGTGTAAATCATAATGGGGTCGATAGATAATAGTAGAACAGGGAATAGTGAATTAATAAGTAGGTCATGATAAGGGAGCAAGAGTATGGTAAATAAGATTGGCGATTTAAAGAGGCAAATTACGTGTTGAAACATGATGTTGTATCCCTCACCGAAAGTTGGCTCAAAGAACATCAGGGCTGGTTAAATATTCCTGAATGCAAGGTGCTCAGGAAAGGTGGCGAAAGGTGAAATTGGAAAGTGGTGGTGGTTTTGATTAAGGAGAGAATTGAAGTGTTGGAGAAATTACATATCACGGAACGGCAAAGATATAATCAATTTGGCAGGAAGGGAGGGACAAAAAAGGTACAATTACATGGCTGGGTGACGTATATAGGATACCAACTAATCGGAAGGATTTAGAAGATTAGGTGTGCAAGGAAATCACACAGAAGTTCAAAAATTATGGAGTAATTATAATGGGGGACGATAATTATCTGAATTTAGGTAGACATAGTATTGGTTTAAAGGGAAGTTTTGTGGGACGGTGTGGTGGGGGATGGTGGCAACTGTTGTTTGAGAGTGTTCAGGAAAATAATCTACAGCAGCCTTTTTACAGTGGAACGAAGAATGAGGCACAGCAAGACCTGCTTCTTGGCAATTTGGTGGGCCAAGTAGATCAACTGTTAATAGGTGAACATTAAAGTGACAGTGACCAATGTATCATACGTTTTTGACTGATTACCTAATCGGACAAAACAAATTTCTACTTAGAATGGTTAAGTAGAGGAGTGCTAGCTTGAATAGAATAAGAACAGATGATGGCCAAATAAGCTGGAGTCAAATACTGGCAGGAAAGATGACAACCAAACAATAGCCTTCAAAGAAGAGATAGTTCTGACACAGTCAAGATCATTTCCTCGAAAGGGAGAGGTACGGCAAGGAAATACAGAGCTCTTTGCATGGCAGAAGAGTTCTCACGTTTAATAACGAAGAAAACAAAGGTGTTTAGGACAGATCGCAGTTAGAAAATAACATTAGAAACCAAGCTGGATATAGAACGTCCAAAGAGAGGGTGAAAAAAATAAGAGAAGGAGAGAGGGCGTCGGAATCGAGACTCTGATTTCAATGTTTGCTGTAAATGCAAAAATGATAAAAGGGTGGTAAAACGAGGAGTCGGACCGATTAGGGACCAAGTACACAAGGTGTAGCTGGAATATTTCATGAATATTTCGCATTGGTCTTTACCATTGAAAAATATATTAAACAGGCCATGGTGAAAGTGGAGGCAATGTAGACACTAGAATTGTTGACAATTAATATGGGGGAGGGGGGAGTGGGGTGCTGTGTGGTGGGGGGACGTGGGGGGGGGGGTGGTGGGGGAGGGTGGTTGGGTTATGGAGGGAGATTCTGGGGAATGGACAGCTTGTATTCAATTTGGTAAAGCATGAGTTCCGGCCGGATCAGCTGCATCCAAGGATGCTCAGAGGAGTGAGTTTGGAAATTGCTGTGGCATTGGCCATAATTTATTAGTTTTCCTTAGACTCAGGGATGGTTTCACAGGACTGCAGATTGGCAAACGTTAAAGCCTCGTTCAAAGAACGTGTGAAAATAGAAGTGCCTAAAACTATTTGCCAGTAAATGTATCCTCGGTGCTTGGGAAACTTCCGCAATAGTAATTTGAGACAACATAAATAATCACATGTACAAATGTGTGTTAACTAAGGAAAACCAGCATGGATTCCATAAGGGGAAATCATATTTAACTAACGTGCTGGAGTGTTTTTTAGGAAGTAATATGGATGCATGATGGAGCCAAAGCATTTTATGTGGCAGTCATAGGTTTACCAAGGGACAATTGATACAATGCCGCACAACAGATTTGTGGGAAACGTTACATGGAATAAATGGAAAAGTAGCAACATCGATACAAATTGGATGATCGAAGGTGATAGGAATTAGAGGTTCTTCGTTTTATTTGAGGTCTGGAGGAATGTTTGTAGTTGTGCTCCCCAGGTATCAGTGAGGATGGCTGAGAATTTAAAAAGGCATTAGGCATGTTGCTGGGATGGGAAGGCAGGTGACAAGTGGAGTTCAATGTGGGTAACTGTGTAGTTATTATTTTTGATGGCAACACCATGGAGTGACAATATCAAATAAGAGGCATAAAGTTAAGGGGTTGCAGGAACTGAGGGACCTGGGTGTATATGTACATAAACCATTTAATGTTGAATGAGAGCATAAGATGACGATGAATGAAGCATTCGGTACCCGAGGCTTTATGAGCAGGGGCATTGATTACACGAATAAGGAGGTTATGCCGATTTCTAATAAGATGCTATCTCTGCCTCATCAGGTATATTGCGACAAGTTCTTGGCATCCACACTTTCGGAAGCTTGTGAAAGCTTGAGAGTGTGCAGGAACAATTCTCGAGAATGGTGACAGGGATGAGGAACTTCAGCTAGTGAGGTGACAGGATTTAGCACTATTTTCCGAAGAAGGCTGAGAAGAGTGTTGCAAGGCGTATTCAATCATGAGGGATCTAAGCGGAGCAAATAGGGAGAACTATTCTTAATCGTGAAAGAATCAAGAACGACCGGATACAGATTTAAAGTAATTGGAAAAATAAGCAAAAGTAGAAAAGACTGTTTCATGCAGCGGTGCTTAAATCTGGAAGGCGGTGCCTGAAAATATCATGCAGAGAAGTTCAATAGAGGCAATCATAAGGGAATTAGATTGCTATCTGAACAAGAGTATTCCACAGGGTTATAGGGAGAGGGTGGTAGAATTACGCTTGGTAAATTGCTTATTCATACAGCTGAATCAGGCAGTCAGGGTAGAATTGCCTCCTTCTGCACTGGAACAATTCTGTGAATATGTGCAACATAAACAGGGTTTATGAAAGGATATAGAAACTCATAATAATTGTGCTGCCCGGACACTCAAGGAACAGAATAATTAAGATGTCGAGAGGTCCAGATTGGTAATGTTACAGTCTTATTGATATGTATTTAGGTTAAATTTCCGCCGAAGAACAAGGAATAACGTATTCATTGTGTACATTTTTTGCAGTTAGCATAGAAAGAAACGCGAAATAGGGCATTCATGAAGACGAAAAACATGATTCCAGATGCATTGCATCCGCAGGTGCTCATAAAAAGTAAGGAGACTGCGAACCACTGTCATGCATGTATGAGAAAGTAATTTTAGTAAAGTGCAAATGCACTTGGTATGTTGAAAACAATGTGTCATATGTAGTCGCTGTGATGCGTCGAGTGTGCGGGTGAAGAGAGTTATCATGCTTTATGCTTTTGTAGTTGAGTTTGCATTTCATTATTAGCCCACATCGTTGTCTAGCACCGATGTGAAAACGAGAGCCAAATTTGTAAATCTCTCCCTGTCTGCAAAGAGACATTACATCGGTAAGTCTTCAGCTGTGCCTCTTGGTGAAAATACCCGAGAGCTTGGACCCTGGCGGCCCAAGGCTAATTTTGCAGTGGAACTCTGAGTAGGGTTGGACCCTATACCAGCATTCATGAACAAAACTGCCAGCTACAGTGAAATGGCTTCACTGCATTGTAGATACTTTGGGAGGGTTGAAGGCTAAGGGGGTAAAACCTGAGCTCCCCAAAAATCAAGGAAATCTATTTGAGGCTCAAAGACGGACTGGTTTCCAAATATGACATCTTCCCCCCTGTTTCACCATGTAAAGCAGAAACCAATGTGATTGCCGATCATTAATGCAACATGGCTCTAAAAATAGAATTAAGTAATCCAAAAAAACTATAACCTAAGTTCCGAACATCCTTTTAAGATGACAGTATACATATAAAAACTTGAGATGATCATCAAATTGAGCTGTTGCTGCTGGTGGGAAAATGGATACAGTTGGATACAAATTAAAAACTGATATAAGACCATGAAGCTCCCATGTTGCCGTTGAATCGAATTGGTTATCTAATAACTCTAATTTCTGAAAGCTTCTATACGTTCCCCCTTGGGATGAAATCGATGCTCACTTATTTACCAGCTATCTTGTATTTTCAGCACTGCCCGTTTCCCTGAAGTTGAGTCATGGCCACCAGCCTCCACATTTGACAAACTGCTGAAATTTCCGCTACTTCCAGCGTGATGACCTCACAAAAACATCGACACCTGACCTTTCAGAATCTCGAAGGGACCGTTCCCTTCGCTGCCCCCTGCTCCGTTATTTAACCACTGTCCGCAGCTCCTCCTCTTCCTGCATCACCTTCATGATGTGCAACACCTTCCCTTTTATGCCCATTTTCTTCCATTTGACTTCCACACATACTTTCCAAGTGCATTCGGCGATTTGTGTGAACCTATTTCAAAGGTATTGCATTGGATTTTTTGGTCGTGATGCTGTGTCATCTAAACTCGGGGTAGCAAAACAGATGTCTATATTTTTATTCCTATTCTACTTGCCATTGTAACTGAATACTATTTTATCCTAACTGATCAGGTTAGAGGAGAGCCATGCCAGACTTTTGCTTTTGATCAGAACCACACAGGCAATTGTACACAAACTGTTCTGGGAGGTAGTGGCTGGAGCAAATTTGACTGCCGCAGTGCTGTAGATCGAGTATAATGGGCGTGTCCTAAGGTCAGCTAAATGATGAAGAAACCTTCCCTGATCAGATGGTGAAAAGATCGTTTGATTGTGTCTCAGTATAAATGCAAACCATATAATTGAGGCATCCCGATTTTTCTGTTCTTCTGAGTTATAAGGAGAATGTGTCAGAAAAGTTCTCACAGATTTGGTGGGAACTTTGGCGAACATCTATTCATAATGTGCATGTGAATCTGTACTTTCAGGTAGCTGCCGTTATAATTCTGCATCCCACTCCAACTGATGTCCCTCTGCCCTTGACCTTCCCTACTGCTCTGTTAAAAATCAACAGAAACAATGAAACAGGACCTCAGTTTAGGTTTAGGAAGTGTCCAGGGCTCAATACTGAGTTAAACCATTTCATATCATACGCCTTCCTGCCATTTTTGTTTTGGACAACAGCTGCAGGCAATTATTCTAGCAACACTCATTCCACTTCCTCTCGACCATTCCTGCTTATTTACTTGTCCTATTGCTATCCCAACTGCCTTTTTTTCAATCCGTTTTGTCATTTAACTCACCTGCCTTCTTCCCTATAGACCCCTAAACAGGCACATAGAGAAATCAGGACCAATGTAGGAAAATCTGTAAGAAGTGAAAACAAATGTGTAAAGATAGAGGGAGATTGTAAATAGGCTAATAATAAATAGGATAAAATTAGCGTGGAATACACAGTTGGAGTAATGCCTTTAAAATCAATGCAGAAGCTTTTGAAGGGAATTCACAAGTAAAATTGGATTGCGATCTGAAAGGAGAAAAAGTGTATGGTTACACGGATAATTCAGGGGAGTGGGAGTAGGTGGAATGCTCTTTCGGAGAGCCAGTGCAGACTCGATGGGACAAATAACCTCCTTCTGCACTGTATCGGCACTATGACACTTTAAAAAATTCACAGTTGGTTCAATATGGAAGGTGGGTTTTGAATGGACACTATTGGCCTAAGATGTAAGAATTGAAAATTCAATACTCGAGGGGTTATCGGTTGTACCATATGGTCGTGGAAATGCTTATGATTCGTTAGGTTTAGGGTGGCTTGTTTGTTTTGCATTTATCGGCGAGGTACCAAAACTTTACATTGCGTGAATATCATGGCCTTATTGATATAGAAAAAGATAAAGCAGTGGCCCGATATAAAATATAAGGAGATTTAATTGAAAATGCACCGCGACAATGTACAACATAACATCTTAGATGTAAGGGAAAATGGGTGTAAAATGCAGTAAAGCCAACTTGCAGAGCTAATACGTAAGTTTAAACTATAAGATATTGCCCTGTAGCTGGCAACAAATAGGAAGCAATGCCTCAGTTGTGGTAAAAGGTACTTCAAGGGATAACCCAATGGTATAAAGTGCAACTTACAGTATTCGAAGTGTTGATGCAGGAGTTTAAAATAGTATATGGTATTTTGAAGGGATTAGACAAAAGTAATATTGCAATATTACTGATATGAAATGTTCAGGACTGCAGTAGCCCTAACACCAACCCATGTGGAACACCAATGTTACCTTCCTTCCGTCTGAATCAAAACAGAAAACATTTCATTCCTGTTCCATCCTTTCTGGATCGTGAAGCAATGAGGACGCCACACTGCACCTCTCTGTTCACTCCAGCACGTTTTAGATTTCTGATCAAGACAACTTTATGACCCCTTGAGAGGTCATAGGAACTTCGACAACTATAGATCCCTCACGAAGCCTCACATTAGCTTATAGTTGAAATGCATTTCACATCATTTAGGTACACTTTGTTGCAACTATGTAAGATTATAGTTATAACTATTTTATATTGCATTCTAAAGTAGTCGTTTTTGTTCGATTGCACTATGTTGCATTAATTAATATAAGCATGAAAATGACTGCATTGCTTTGATTGTTCAGACAACTGTAACAAACAGCTTTGATGTTGCAAGCGAATTGCCCCTCTAGCGGTGAGCATTAGATATAAATGTGTGTGCCACTCAGCTTAAATCAGAGGGAAGAAGACAACAGCATAACACTTTCACAGAAAATGCATGCTCCACGAAATGGACCATTATTTCCCATTTATTATTCTGTTCTTGCTGCTTTCGGTGTTCCAGGTAAACTTCTGGCGAAAATGAATAACTGGGCAGTCAATCTTTAACTGCGCTATCTATGAGTTGTTCATTGCTTACCACAGATTTCATGCATTTTCTCTCTACTGATTTACGAGCATTGTATTTCATTACTGCAGTACGATTACTCTCCACTACGTGCCTTCTGTGGTCTCTTCATGAAAGTTAGGTTTATGTCCGTCTCTACAATAAAGGACCCAGTTAGGATATTAATGTTCTGTGGATTATTGTAAGGGAATTGTGTTCTATGACATGCTGTTGAACGTTCAAGACGCATTATAATACATCCATGTCTACAAACTGCGCTGGAATTACATAATTTTATTAACCCCTCACAGTTCCATGGATATTCCTCTTGCGTTGACGATTTTCCACTGCCAGATTTTCTTAAATGTCAACGGCATAGATAGATGTGGACGATAGAAATGCAACAAAAAATAATTTAAAACAATGGTATTAATATCTTGGACAATGTAATGCACTCTGTGTAAAGGGGTTTAAACTAGGTTAGAAGTACTGAAGCAGGTTGATATGATTCTTTTCTTTCTGTTGTTGTTTCCATCTTGACAGAAGCTGCTTGTAACATATTTAGCATTTTCAGCAATTTTTGTTTACACTCCTCACATTTGCAGTGGCTACTTTTGCATGGAGTGACGTTATCATACCATTATAATCAACCAGATTTTATGAAGATCGTGAATAGATCCTGATATCCTCGATAAACTTTAACTGTTTCAGCAACTCTGTCAATAAATGTATGTTATTGTCCAGGCTGTATGTGACCTTTCAGGGACGAAGTTCATTCTACTCATACTCAGGCAATTTGTTTCCCTGAAAAATATTGTCGAATTATCCTGTTCCACCAGAAGGCAGTAAGTCTGAACTCCGCTCCAAATCCCGAGTCTGCAAAAAAGGTCCGTATTCCCCGTGCATTGTTGGAGAATTGCAACACCATCAGGTCTGCCGTTTTTCTGAGGAAATGTTCAGTGGAGGTCGTCCTGCTTCTTCGATTACAGGACTCCGTGACAATGTTGGAATATCATATTTCTCTATCCTTGAGCCAGAAACAATAATGCACCGGCAAAATATGTCAGAATGAAATGCAGAGGAATCTCTAATCTCCCTCCTTAATGGAGCAGGATCTCGCTGGTGATGGCACCTCGCTATAATGGATCCAGTCCACTGCAAAAGAACTGCTGACCCTCCATGACTTCTGTTCACAGGAGTAGAGGCCGATTACAATCAACATGATTGGTGCAAGACTTTATTTTCCTCAGCCTTGATCCTCAATTATATTTATTATTGCCTCCTTATTAACTATATTTTAATTCCTGTCATTTGCTTTATTCTTCCTTTTATTCCAGTTCTTCCGCAGTTCCTATAGTCATCATTTACTATGGTTAAAAAAGAATCACCGTATTGAATTTTATTATAAGTACTTTTGTGCCAATGTAGCTATTTCATCCATGTAATACCTTTGACAACTATGTTCCATCTACTTGGATAATTTCTAAAATTTGCATGAATATAATAGAAAGAAATGCTACATTTTATTCGATGTTTGGCATTCCAGTTTTATTTTTAAGTGATTTGTTTTGTTCGACAAAGAGTAATACATTGGTAAACCAATCAGCGTCAGTGTTGATCAGTGCAAATTTTATCCCACCCTGCCGCCAAAGTGATGTTGCAGCTGTGACTGTGATCACTAACTCCGGTCCTTCTCTCTGTCTTATAGCTAACTTAGTGACGATTGTGGCCCTATTCCAAGGAAGATGCGGTCTCTCCAGATGCATCACTTCCTACCTGGCATCCATGGCAGTGAATGACCCTCCTTGTCGTTATCACTGCTGTGATATTAAGCCGGCTTCGCGCTATTTCCCACTTAGTTTCCTGTCCAGTACCCCTGCCTACAGCGTGGTTATTGTCCTCAACTATGCTTCCAGAGACAGTTCTGTCTGGTTAATTGTCGCTTTCACCTTCGATCGCTTCATGGCCATTTGCTCCCAGCAGCTGAAATTAAAATATTGCACTGAAAAAACAGCAGCTGTGGCAAGTGGAATGGTCTGTGTGCTGTTCTTTTTGAAAAACGCCCCGTTTTACTTTATATATGAACCTATAGGTGTCATCAATATGGTGCTGCAAAATAAGGGAAATCACTTATGTTTCGGTGCAATGGAGAGTGTTTGACTGGCTGGACCGTATTGTAACTCCATGTCTTCCTTTCATCCTGATCTTTCTGCTCAGTGTACCGACTGTCAGACATATTTTATCAGCCAGTTGGGCTCGGAGGAGACTCCGAGCCCAAAACAGTGGACAGAATCAGAGTGACCCAGAATGTAGAGCCGCAGAAAGTCCATCATTTTACTTTTCATCATCTTGGGCAGTTTCCTTCTGCTTTGTTTAACATATGCTGTAAATTTCCTATTTGTACAAATTTCAGGTAATAACTATTCGGTAGGTTCTAACTCCAACGACCCGAAATTTATCTTGCAGGAAAGCGGGTACATGCTGCAACTCTTGACTTCCAGCACCAATACTTGTATATATTCAGGGACCCAGACAAAATTCAGGGGAGAGTTGAAAGACGCAGTCAAACACGGCTTCAATGTAATTAAGAAATGGCACAAAAACTGAAGATAGCTATAAAAGTTATTGCAGTTACCCTGCCTCCATTTCTAATTACAATAAAGAAGAGCAGAAAGTTTAGCCAGCATTCGGCCTATGTGCACAGTGTTAGTTCAATTCCATTATTGGTCTTAATGTTCATAAATTTACGTCTGCCTCAGCAACTGATATTGTGATCTTTTGGTATGGTACTGGGATGGCTACGAAGAGTTCCAAGTCCCACGGGAGGAAGTTGTAAAATTGAACATAATTAAATTCTGTTTATCTTTGAGTTGGCATCGAACATATCGATGAAGAATCCCAGGGGATCTGCATGTACGCATCTTGTTTCATACTGCCGTTCAGGCGATGGATATTTCCAATTATCCCGAGTCAAGTCTACATACAAATCCAATCCCACACCACGCTATTGATTCTGGTTTCCGTCATAGACACTTGGAGAGGCCTTTTGGCACATTTACGTTTTCACTCCGGGCTATTTTTGGCGTTGCTGATTGGTAGGCCGCTCCAGGAAGAGACTGAAGTTAATTTATATTGGTTTTCTTAGGCTGCATATTTGATAGCTTCCATTTAGTTTGAGCATTGCGTTCCACTATTTTTGATCTAATGATGATAAACGGCCTTGTTAATCAAAAGGAGGGTAATGCTTGCCATATCTACATAATATTTTTCATTTTATGCATTCATTTTGGGAGAGCAAGGCTGAAATTGATGACTTTTTATGACCTACTGCCCGGGCAAGTTGTATAATCCAATTTTCTCAGATTATTGATGGTCATATCTTGATTTGGCAAAGTTTTCAGGGCTCCAGGAACATTGATGCAACTAATCAGCGTTTTTAATTATAGTCTATATTCCGCTACAAATATTATTTCTAGCTGGCCACATCCTACTTTTCGGTGTTTAGGAATTCAACTCTTATGTACCAGTGATATCCTGGCTTTATTGCTGGGCAATTGAATTCTCAAACTTTGCTCAGTTCCTTTCAACGTTCTCTTTATACATCTCATTCGAAGTGTCTCCCTCTCCATCTCATGCTCTCTCTCTTTCTCGCTCTCTCTCCTCCATCCGCTCCCACCACGTGTCTCTTTCTCTGCATTGTCATATTTTTACTTGTCCTTTTCTGCAACTTCCAACTCTCTGTCAATGTCAAGTTGATGTAAACTTTATTGACAGCTTCATTTTTTATAAGCACCAACTTTTTTCCCCAGATTGATGCAGATTCATTATATTTATAGGCCATTATTAAATGTTGTGCGAGTCCGCGAGGTGAACGTGTTCATAGTATGGGCAATAATGGAGTTAGTCATTATACAAGGAAAAAATCAAATGCTCAAAAATGCTCGAAATTTAGGAAGGGCAGGCAAAAAGACAAAGGAGATCTGGCAGCGCTGATGATAAAGGATGAGACACTACATTAGTGACAGAGGATCTTAGATCAGATGAACAAGATGTAGCATCAGTTTGGATGGTGTTAAAAAAACAGTAAGGACCGCAAAATTTAATAAGGGCTATTTATAGGCAAACAAATGTTAATGGTAGTTTAGGGCACTGTAAAAATCGGAAAAATGGAGCCGCCTGTAACAACTGTGATGGAATAGTCATAATATTCTTAAATCTACTTATTTACTTGGTAAACCTAATGAGCACTAATGTTTAGGATGGTTTCCAGTAGCGACTACAAGTTGGCTAACAAAAGCAGAAAGTTGAGGAACCAACCACGGAACAGGAAAGTTTTGGTGCAGCATTGTGCACTGTGAGAGGGATAATTAATAATTTTATTGTAGAACAGCCATTCCAGAAGTGTGACCATTGTATGACATTGTTCCATTAAGTTTGAGAACAATGAAATTCAATCTAAAGCTATAATCTTATTCCAAGAAAATGAAACAATTACGGTAAGAGGGACAATTTGCATGCTATGCATTAGCAAAACACATTAAAAGGTAAATGACTGGATACATTCAATGGCTAGTATTTCAATAACTAATACATAATTTACTAAAGAAACATTCCCCTAAGGCACTCAAACCAGAAAGGAAATGTGAATCACCGATGGCTAGCAGTGGAAGTTAACAATTGCAAGAGATGAAAGGAAGAGGTTACACATTTGCCAAAAAATACAGCAGCAAGCCCGAGCGTTGGGAGCATTTTAGAATTCACCAATGGGAGCCCAAGAAACTGGTCAAGAAAGGGAGAATAGAATATGAATGCAAACGAACGAGAAACATAAGAACGGACAAACAGTGTCTATAGGACTGATAATATTAAATGTTTATTAGGGACGAATGTGGCCCCACTACAGGAAGAGTCAGGAAAATTTATCATTAATCATGTGAAATGGGAGAGGTGATAATTAATTACTTTGTCTGTCATCACGAGGAAATTACAAGGAATCCCCTAGGAGCAATAGAGAACCAACGGGTCCATGAGAATCAAGAACTGAAGGAAATCAGTATTTGTAAGAGATCAGTATTGGAGGATCCTATGGGATGAAACGTCGACAAATCCCGGGGGCCCAATGACCTACATCCCAACGCGTTTAAAGAAGCATCCATAGAGAGTGTGGATGCATTGGTGCTCACCATTTGCGCTTCTATACATTCTTGAACGGTGCCTGCAGATAAGAAGCTTGTAAGTGTATCCCCACGACTGAAGAAAGGAGGGAGAGGGAAAATGTGGGACTGTAGACCTGTTTCCTGATGCCAGTAGTAGGGCAAATCCTGGAATCTATTAAAAAGGATGTGATATGCAAAACTCTGCCTCAGCCCTTCTCCAAGGAAGACAGTTCAAAAGACTTACAACCCTCTGAGAGAAGAAGAAAACCTCTTCATCTCCTTCCAAGATACAAGATCCTTTTTTAAAAAAAAGTGGTGTTTCCCATTTCTACTCTCTAATACGAAGGGAAACATCATTGCAGCATTCAGCGTGTTAAGCACCATCAGGGTCATTTTTGTTTCAATGAGAACTCTCCTCATTCATTTATCTCCAATGGATACAGGGCCAGCCTTTTCAATCTTTCTCATAGAACGACACCCATTCCAACTCCCCCACCAAAACACACAAAGAACTCAGCCTGCCTCCATCCAAGTTATAAATAACTTCAGCAAAATGCCCCTCGACAAAGCGAGTAATATTGTGGCATGGATTGAGAATTGGTTAACGGAATGAAATAAAAAGTAGGAATTTATGTGTCATTCTCAAATGGGCAGATTATGACACGTGGGGGAATGACAGGGTCAGGACTTGGTCTCAGCTGCTCACAATCTATAAGAATGATTTGAATCCGAGGACTAAATTTGTTATTTCAAAGTTTGCGGATGTTACAAAAATAGGTGGGAATGTGTTTTGTGAGAAGGTTGCAAAGAGAATTGAAGCGCATTTCGACAGGCCAAAGTGACTGGGCAAGCACCAGGCATATTGAATATGATGCCGCTACGTGTCGGATTATTCAATTTGGTAGGAAAAACAGATGTACAGAGCACTTCATAAATGGTGAGAGATTTGGAAGTGGCAATGTCCAAAGGGCCCTGGGTTTCCTTGTCCATTAGTCACTGAAAGCTAACATGCAGGTGCAGCAATCAATCAGGAAGGCAAGGGTTATGTTGGCCTTTATTGCAAAAGGATACATAGTGCAGGAGTAAATAGGTTTTGCTTCATATGTATATACGCTTGTTTAAAACACGGCTGAAGCATTGCATACAGCTTTTGTCTCCTCACTTATGGAAGAATGCACTTGCCATAGGGAAAGAACAGCAGAGACTTACCAGGCGTATTCATGTGATTGCAGGACTGGTGTATGGAGGGATATCGGGGAGACTGAGTCTCTCTTCCCTTGAGATTGGAAGAAAGAGATTTGGTGTCATTGAAACCTACAGATTTCTCAAGGCATTAAAAATAGTTGGATGTGGAATGTAAGTTTCCCTTGGTAGCGGGATCTAGAACCAATGAACACGGTGTCAGAATAAGGGACCAGTCACTTTGGAATCGGATAAGGAGGAATTTCTTCGTTCTGAGGGAACCTTTAGAATTCATTGCCTAAGAAGGCTGTGGAAGCTCAGTCACTGACTAATGCTCAAAACAGATATCGATAGATTTCTGGGCACTGATGACATCAAGGCTTTATGGGAATAGAGAGCGAAAATGGCGTTGAAACAGGTGGTCAGCTGTGACCTGGTTTAATAACAGAGCAGCCACGCAGGTGTTTAATTGGCCTATTCCTGATCCTATGTTCCTATGTTCCTAAGCTATATTTGCAATGCAATACACTCTGTATATAGGAGGTATAATATCTGTGCTAAGATTCTTTAATACCTTTTCAGGGATTAGATTAGGATCCTATTGGGGACAGTTTAAGTTTCAAGTGAAATTCGAAAACCCAGTGCTTAGTTTAAACAACCATACCACGGAAATTCACGTTTACATCATGAAAACACACTTCGTTAAATACAAAAAAATAGCAAATTAAGCCCCACTAACCTAATAATGTAGTTTGTAAAAAATCTTGCTGAAACTCAGGTTTTCTTGTAACTTCCCATCAAGAGTTTTTCTTTTTACCTGGAGAAATCGTCAAGGCCGTTCATTTATGTGAGGGATTACCCAGTACAAGCCTTAGCCAGCCTGAATTTACGTTATTGTCCTCAGATCATCAGAAATTCTCTGAGGTATGAAAATCCTTGTGGGTTCTTCCATGAGATTTTGGCTAAGCGATTTTCCAATTTTATTTAAAGACCTCACTATTGTGGTCCCTGCAGTTTCAGCTTCTTCTTAACTGCCTCCTTGCTTAGGGATTTAATCATCAAGTACATATTCTCGCCCCTAATATCCTCAATTCTACCACATTTTCAGTACAGCTGCTTGTTTCATAGCTGTTTCACTGCTCATGGAACATGCTTTCGAAATGCCCATTCGAAGTTGGCTGAATGCTTCATGGACCTTTCTATGAACAAACGTACACATACAGGTAGGTTAAATACAGCAATCCCACACGCATCACTATGCTAATGTGGCATACTGTGGGGTGTTGCCAACCTAAACGTTAAATAATAATTTTCCCTTCAATATTACTCTTCAGTTATAAAACGCAGATGAGTAAGTTGTATCTCCAATTGTTATAAATTCCCTCCCTCCAGACACGCAGGTCCCAACAAGAATTCCCGAAGTGGGTCATGCTTTTTATAAGTATAATCAGTTTCTACGGTGTGGTTGTAAGATAAACTAGTGTTGCGTTTTCCACTAATCTCACATTGAACGAATTAATTCCTGAGACTCAAATTTATATTCTAAATTATTGGAATTGTATTATGTACATTTGCAACTGGTATAGGGCCAATAAACTGTTATAGGCAATAATTGGTGGGAAGTAAATGTGGTTATAAAATCTACATATGGGCTTTAGGATCATCGTTGTTGTTATCGGGTCAGCATGTTTGGAATCATGTCAGTATTGTGGGTATAAGATCGATGTATGCATATAGTCGGTGTTTTGAGAAGAGGCACAGCATATTCGTTGTAGGATATACATATGGCGGAACCTAAATCAGTCATAAAATAAGCCTCGTGAATATAGCGTTCAGCCTGTTGTGTCATAAGTTCAGGATTACGAATATATGGTCACGTGTGTGCCATAGAGTCATTAATGCGGCTGTGAAGTCAACATGTCTGCTGTAGGTCAATATGACGGGTGTCATGTCGGTACATGTGCTAAAGAAACAATGTTGTGGGTCTGCGGATTGAAAGGAAAAGAAAGTGGGTAGTCGGTTAGCTAAAGACGATTTCAGAAGAGAGGGAAAAACGAACCTTCCATTCAGCCTATCGACGATGTTGTGCTACTCATTGTGATCATGAACGACCTATATCCTAACCCGACGTTTCACTGTTTTCCCTGCGCTGCCGCTGGGCCAAAATTCTGGAAGACCCCGTCCAGCAACACTGTGAGTGTACCTACAGAACATGGACTGCAGAGGTTCAGTAAGGCAGCTAACCGCTCTCTTCGAAAGGGGAACTAGGGATGAGCAGTAAATTCTGGCCCAGTGAACGACGCCCAAGTCCCTTAACTGAATGAAGAATGTCCATTGGCATCAATTCAAAATATTTATCCCCTCCCTCTCTCTCCAAAACTGTGGCCATCTCATGTTGAAAAAATAACTTGATATTATACTTTTTATTTTTGCATTGTTGATCCTTTCACACTTATGCCACTCTTTGCATGAATAATTATTTCCCTTCTTCTGTTATCGATGCTCCAGCCCTAATTTTAAGTGTTTTTTCTCGCATGTCCCAAATCTATCCTATCAAAGCAACACGGTTCCATGAATCTTCAATTCCATTATAAAACCTAAGAGCCACAATCAAATCCCGCTTGGAACTTCCGTGTTCGGATTCTCCTTGTGTAATCACTTCTAATAATTTAGCCTTTGGAATCTTGATAACATTTTGGTTAATTCATCCAAGGCATATATATTATTTTTATGGCCTAGTGCCGAGAAATTCATACAATAATCCGGGTGCTGTATCTCCAGAGTTTTCGCTTTTTTCAAAATGTTATAACTGTAGCAAACGTCATCCTGCCCTTCCCTGTTTATTTAAGCTCTCTGGTTATAAGCAATGAACATTGTTGTGTGTCTTTATACTAAACTTTTTATTGTGTTGTCAAAATCATTCATGCTTATAATGAATGGGTGAAGCTTCCGCACATCGCCCTCTGGCGATCAATCTTTTTTCCAAAACAAAAACAGAATTACCTGGAAAAACTCAGCAGGCCTGGCAGCATCGGCGGAGAAGAAAAGAGTTGACGTTTTGAGTCCTCATGACCCTTCGACAGAACTTGAGTTCACTCTGTCAAAGGGTCATGAGGACTCGAAACATCAACTCTTTTCTTCTCCGCCGATGCTGCCAGACCTGCTGAGTTTTTCCAGGTAATTCTGTTTTTGTTTTGGATTTCCAGCATCCGCAGTTTTTTTGTTTTTAATCTTTTTTCCAATTGTATTTCATGTCCGTTACTACAGCACTCTGCCTTCTCTCCACTATCATTTTTTTCTGTTTTGGTCAATATCTGTATTGATTCCATGAGCTTTAATTATAGCTATTAGACACAAAGGAAAAACCTAGTTGAAAATTTTCTGGAGGTCATTTCAACGATTTCCATACTCATGCCACGGTCCCCAAGTATACATTCTTCCTGAGAAATTTTAAAGAAGTTCGGTAGACATGACATGCGCTTTAAAAATCCACTTGAGCAATCCATAAGCGCATACCAGCCTCTCCTTCATTATAACATTCAATAATTACCGAACAACAGATTTTATACTATCAAAATAGGTATTATCACTCTATGTATTCCATAGGCAACCAAATATTTGGAGAGGTGGAACATATCAGAGGAAAATTAAGCAGAGGTGCAAAAATTGCTCATTTCTGATGGCACGTTTCCCCGAGCTGGTCTTTCTAGAATGAGAGGACACCATGTCAGAATAAGGGATGGGCCATTTAGGACAGAGATGAGGAGGAATTTGTTCACTGAGTGAGTGATGAATCTTTGGAATTCTCTAGGCCAGAGGGCCGATGAGGCTCAGTCCTCGCTTATGTTCAAGCCTGAGATCGATAAATGTCAACAACATCTTACAAACATCAATGGATACGGGGGTAGTGCAAGAAAATAGTGCTGAGGTAGAAGATCAGCCACGATCGCATTGATTGTTGAAGCGGAGCCTGGGGGCTGAATGGTCAACTCCAGTTTCCACTCTCTACATTCTTATGTTGTTATGGGAACAATTGTGAACATTTAATGTTTTAATTTCTGTTCTATTCAACAGATTCTCTCAAGCCTACTTACAGCTATTTAACTAAAACGACAAAGTGCTGAAAGGCGGTTAATTTGAATACAAAGAGGGTGGACAGGAGGAAAAATTGAAAGAAGCAGACTGCGTAGAAAAACGTAAAAGGGAAGACGAAGGAAGGAGGTAGGGGAATAGCTGGAAGAGGCAGAGTGGAGACAATGGATTAAATGGAAGATGCAGGGACAGATAGGCGGAGTAAGACAGAAGAAGAAGAGGGAACCTGTAATGGTTAAATGGAGGTGGAAGGAGGGATTTTATGTGTAAAAGCGAAATGGCACAGATGAGAAGAGGTGAAAATTGGAAGAGGTAGCTTGGAGAAAAAGGGCAACTGAAAGCGTGCGAGTGGAGAGAGCAGGTTAGGTAGAGTAGACAGAATTGAAACTTTGGAATAAATGGCAGTCGCTCAGATCGTTGCTCATTGGCTTGTGCTATTTCCCATGATATGAAGTTGAACATAAATAATTTCCCTGAAGAATTTTAAGGGCGTTTTTTTCATGATCCCAAATTGGCAATGTCACGATTTGTGAGGAGAGATGACAAAATTACAAGAGAATAAGAAACCCCCCCCCCAAAAAAGTAGCATTTTCGGGAGTTGTTTCGAAAATCTCATTGGTACAGATGTCCGGGTTGGGGGGACGGGGCAAGGGGGTGGGGGTGTTGGTTGGGGTGAGGGGATGGTATTGAAGATGTTGGATGTCTTTATCTGATGAGGCGTCTTGTTTTCTGGGATTTATAGAGGAGAATCGGAAGCTACTTGTATCCACAGTGTGGTGAATTGGGACAAAATATGGGGGAAACCAAAGTTAAAATACTGTGTAGTGTTCAGGACATAAGTGTGGGAAGTCGAGTAGTGTCCCATGGCCTGTACAATGCACTGCGAGTGTAATATCGGAACAGTTCTCCACTTACCATCCGAAAACTTCCACTAACCCTGCCTATCACGTGATGGCATCACGCACTGCAATCCTCGCCTGTCAAGTTTGGAGGGAAACAGTCCAGTTAATGAATAATCAGAAACAAAGGCGTCAAAAAATGGCAATGGGTCGTCAACTTGCAGAAGGCTATGAAGGAGTATAACAGCGTATATTTCCACAAGGAGGAATATAAGTAATTGCTTGGCAGTACTGATCCTGAGTGTTGCTGAGAAAAGAGAGAGGCTGTCGAAACTTTCAGTTTTGCACTCATCAGAGCAAACGCAAGAATGTCGAATTTCAAAGGGAACAGCAAGGTGTACTGCATCAGCTAAAGCGTTGTGATTGGTTGTCAAGTCAGTTCTGATTGTTCTAGACGTTGTCGCGGCTGCCATGGAACAAGGCAGGATCAAGCAGCGCCTTTTCCTCAAATTATTCCGCATTGTGCAAAACCAAAAACTGTAGCTGCTTGAAATGTGCAGCCAAAATTAGAATAGCCTGGCTGGTCTGGCAGCGCATGTAGAAAGCGGAAAACAGAGCTAAACTTACGGATCTCAGGGACATTTAGGGTAATAAATGCTGCCCTTATCAGTGAAGCCCGCATTCCACGGTCTACATTTGAAAAAGCGAGTCACTGAACATTCCAGCACATGCCTTAGTCCCTTTTGGAACTTACGCTGGGTGTATCCATAATTACACTTGTAGATGCAACGGCTCAGGAGCAGCTGCAAAGCCCCGCTTCCTTCAGCATTAAAGTTGGGGTAATTTACTTATAAGCTGTGAAATATGAAATACTGCAGTTAGTTAATACATAATGCTTACTTATCATACTGCCCACAGTAGGAAGAGACTGCCTGAAGAGTAAAATGTTGGAATTTATCTGGCTCTGCATCTATGGCTCATTCTCATTCTTCCCATTGTCTTTGGTGCCAGAGAGTCCAGCAGATTTCACAGGCAGCGAATTGAATGCATGGAACGTTTAAAACCTTGAGATGAATAATACAAGAAATGGAAGTAAGAAGATAAAACGTAATCGATCTAGTGGGTTCTTATTCCTGCAAATGAAACGTAGAAGTGTAATTCGATACTTCAAAATGATGCACTTTGTTATTTACCCTCACTGATTCATGCACAATGTACCTCAGGTTTATTTTTGTTCATCTTTTTAAAGCACAAAAACGAACATATGGGCACTTCTCCTAGAGAAATATCGCAACTTTATATTCGGGCAACGAACACATATGTAGTCATCGAAGGCGAGAGTGACGAATAACTGGACAGAACAATCCTCTGGATGCAGATTGAGCATCGTGCTGACGTCACTGGTAGAGTGGTGAATGCCAAAATAACCCACAGTTAAACGCCACTCACTGAATGTAAGAAGCAGCGATAAAACCAGCAGATTGGTCGCTGCCGTGAATGACGAGTAATGCGCCTGGAAAGAACGCTGCCCCACGAAAAAGCAGCGCAAAGGATAATAATTATCATATATTGGAGACCAGAAAATACCAGAAAATGAACTGCTGTTCAAACCGAGAATAAAGATACCAGGTTCGGAAATTGCTTCAATATTTGGAGATTACTTATATATGAAGTTATGTGCTAATTTCGGGAGTATGATGTGATTATTAACAAAATGTATCTTCTGCAGTTGAAATTCGTTTTCATATATTTCGATCGTCACTTGCATAAATCGAGTGTTTGATTTGAAAGGAGTCAAATCTATGCTGAAATTGCAAAGCAGCAACAGATTAGTGAAAAACGCAATGGGACTAGTGCCCAGTTGAATGATTTTCAGTTATTTGGTAAAGGGATGAATGTTGGCCGGGGCGTTGGGAGAAATGCTACCGCCTGTAGAAATGAACCTTGAACTTTCTCTATTTGATAAATTTCCCTTTGTTTCTTGCTGCACAGATCACGCCCACCAACATCCATTGCATTCTGGCTCCTCCCTTCCTATGATTCTCGTAAAGTAATTTGGAACACTGCTCCATGCAAAAGCATCTCAATTCCGCGAATTTAAATAAAAACATTGCTGGTAAAGAAAACAAAACCTCAACAGGTCTGTCAGCATCCGTGAATAGAGAAACTTAGTGAACGTTTCGAGTCCAAAATGACTCTTCTTCGGGACAGGTTAATTGACGTGCAGAAGCACGGATGATCTGATGGATGGATAGATGTAGATATTTTAAGAGAATGCTGCTTGCTATGCGTTAATCTGTAGTTCGAATATTGTGCAATTTCCGTCACAGTGCTCCATCAACAGAGCACCTGACGATGGGTGAACCGAGGACACAAAGCCAGGGTCTCTGGCAACAATATCCTTAGTCTGAGCTAACTGGCATCCAAGCACCATGTCCATAGTCCTTTTTTCCAAGATATGACTGCTGCCAATGGAGATATGTCCACTGACTGATTTAGTGTTATTCTTTGATTTAATGGGGTTCCCAAATTGTAACTGTTAGGACACTTCAAAATTATTAAAATGCCTTGAAATCAGTTTAATTTTGCTGTTGGGGATACTTCCGGTAACAATAATTCAGAAAGAAATGAATCGTCATGTGACAAATGTGGTTAATAGTGAGGCTGAGTGTTTGAACTCCAGGAAGGCATACACGGGATGGTCAAGTGCGCAGATAAGTGGTAGGTGGAATTTAACCCTGAGAGGTGTGAGGTGATACACTTCGGAAGGAGTAATTTGACAGGGAAGTATTCAATGAACGGCACGACACTAGGAAGTTTTCAGGAACAAAAGGGCCTTGTCCTGTGTGTCCATAGATCTCTGAAGGCGGAGGGGCATGTTAGTGGGATGGTGAATAAGTCATATGGAAGACGTGCCTTTATCAATCGAGGCATAGATTACAAAAACAGGGAGGTCATGTTGAAGTTTTATCGAATCTTGGTGAGGCCACAGCTAGAGTACTGTGTGCAGTTCTGGTCGCCACATTATAGGAAGGATGTGCTTGCACTGGACAGGGTGCAGAGTAGATTCAACCGGATGTTTCCTGGAAATAAACATTTAAGTTATGAAGAGAGGTTGGATAGACAGGGGCTGTTTTTGTTGGAGCAGAGAAGATGGAGGGGCGACCTGATCGAAGTGTACAAGATTATGAGTGGCATGGACAGGGTGGATAGAGAGCAGCTGTTGCCCTTAGTTGAAGTTTCATCACAAGGGGGCATAAGTTCAAGTTAGGGGGCAGGAGGAATGTGAGGAAAATCTTTTTAACCCCGAGGGTGGTGACGGTCTGGGATGCGCTGCCTGGAAGAGTGGTGCAGGCGGGTTGCCTCACATCCTTTAAAAAGTACCTGGATGAGCAGTGGCAGGTCACAACATTGAAGACTATGGGCCAAGTGCTGGCAAATGGGATTAGGTAGGTAGGTCAGGTTTTTCTCATGTGTTGGTGCAGACTGGATTGGCCGAAGGGGCTCTTCTGCACTGTGTGATTCTGTGATTCTAGTCAGGTAAACCAGTTTTCTGGGCACTGCTCTAAATTGAAAGCTTAATGTGTATAATTTGTAAGGATCCCACATAGATAATTGAGAGAGCCATCACATTTTTCAGAAATGTGGGATTCCCCAAGGTTTTCAGGATTCTTGAAGCACACATTGTGTAGCTTGTATGTTAAACTCCATGATTATGTGAATCCCAAAGGCTTCCATTTCCTATGGCATCTTGAGCCATGCGGGGTAGCAGATATCCCTAAAAATGCGGGTTAATCAAGAAGAGAAAGCACGTATTTATTAAGGGAAGATCCTTTTTAAGTAACCTGCTGGAATTTTTTGAAGAGTTAAATGAGAGGGCTGAAGGGGAAATACTGTTGATGTGTTGGACATGAACTTCCAAAATGTATTTGATCCAGTGTCACACAGCAGAGTTGTGAGCAAAGCTATACCACGTGGAATGAATGGGAAAGGACTAATGGAAATACTAAATTAGCTGATTGGTAGGACACTGGGGATGGTGGTTAATAGGATGGAGTGTGTATCGTAGCGGAATCACCCAGGGGACAGAGTTGGAAACCTTGTTTTTTTCCAGATATTAGTTAGTGGCACAGAAATTGGTGTACAGGGCATAATTTCAACATTTTCGATTGATATGAAATTGGAAGAATTGAACCAGGAAGTATAGAGCCTCAAATTGCCACGTTGGTGGAATGAGCGGGCTTATGGCAGATTAATTTCAATGCTGAGAAATGTAAAGTGATTCACTTATGTAAGAAAAACATGGTGAATTATTGTACATTAAGGATGCAACTCTGAATGTGGAGCAGGCGCCGAGGGGCCTTGTTGTACATTTGCATACGTCATTGAAAGTGGCAGGACAGATCGAGAGCCTGGCTATCAAACCATGCAGAAAGCTATTTTGTTCAATACGAGCATTCAGTAAAGGAGCGCAGAGTTTGGATTGGACTTGTATGAGGCAATAGTTCGGCATCAGCTGGAGTGTTGCCTCCAGTTCTGGGCGCTGCTCTTTGTGAAGGGTGTCAAGTCATTGGAGTGACCACAGAAAAGGTTCACGTGAATTGGTCCAAGGGTGAGGAACTTCAGTTAAAATGCTAGATTAAAGCATTTGTGACTGCTGCAATTGTAGAAGATACAGCAGAGAGAAGACTTGAACGACGTTATTCAAAATCATGAGAAGGCTGAACGGAGTAAATAAGGAGAAATTGTTTCCACTCGTGAAATATTCGACCACAGTGGGGCATAGGTTTAATGTAATGAGCAAAAGAAACACAGTTGGGAACAGGAAACACATTTTCTCACGAGGTGACGTATTGTTACGGTATGGAGTTCATTGCCTGAGATTGAAGTTGATGCAGTTTCAATCGAAGCATACAAATCAGAATTCCACTGTTATCTGAAAGAGAGGGATGTGCAGGGTTACATGGAAAAGGCGGAGGAATGGCACTAAGTGAATTGCTCTTTCGGAGACCCGCGGCAGGAACGGGCTGAATAGCCTCCTTCTGCGCTGCAACAATTCTATGATTCTGACCATAGAGTCATAGGAGCTAGGAGCAGGAGTTGGCCATTCTGCCTTTCCAGCCTGCTCCGCCGTTCAATATGATCATGCCTGACAATTTATCTCAAAGCCATATTCCATCGTTCTCTCCATACCCCCGATACCATAACATCCAAAGAAATTATTTTCTTTCTTGAATACACTCAGTGGCGCGTCCTCCAGAGACTTCTGTGGTAAATAATTACACAGTTTGAAGAACATCTAGGTGCAGAGCGTTTTCTTTGTGTCAACCCGAAATGGCCTTTCCCATATCCTGAGATTGTGGCCCCTGGTTCTGGACCCTCAGCATTATCCCTGCATTAGCCTGTCTAGACCTGTTTGAATTGTATGCATTTCAATCAAATCCTTTCTCATTCTTCTGAACTCTAGTGAATACACGCCCCGTGGAACCAATCTCTCCTCAGATGACAGTCCTGCCATCCCCGGTATCAGCCTCACCAAGGCCTTGTATAACTGGATTAAGACGTTGTTACTCCTGGACTCAATTTGTCTTGCAATGAAGGCCTACATTATATTTGGCGTCGTAATTGTTTGCTGCACCTGCCTGTGTACTTTCATTGGCTGGTGTACAAGGACACCCGGATGCCTTTGTACATCCACATTTCCCAATATATCACCACTGAAATAATACTGTGCCTTTCTGTTTATCACATCGAGACATATACCTTCACATTTACCTACGTTATACTGCAACTGCTTTGTGTTTGCCCACACACGCACATATATTGTCTAAATTGCCCTGAAGCCTCCTTGCATCCACCTAACAACTCACAACCCCGCCCAGTTTCCTGCCATCAGAAAACTTAGAAACATTGCATTTGGTTTCCCCACCCAAGCCATTCATATGTATCGTGAAGAGTTGTGGCCTGCAGGTATGCCACTAGTCACTGCCTGCTATATGGTAAAAAGACTCATTTATCCCCACTTTCTGTTGCTGGTCTGTTAAACATATCTCAATCCATGCCGATATATTACCCCCGATCCCATGTGCTTTAATTTTGCCCACTAGCCACTTCTGTTGTACCTTCTCAAAATCCTTCTTGAAAGCCAAATACATCACACACACTGGTTCTCCCTTATCTATTCTACCAGTTACATCCTTAAAAACTCTAGCAGATTAGTTAAGCATGATTTCCCTTTCTTAAACTCATGCTGACTTTGTCTAATCCTATTAATGCTTTCCAAGTCTCATGTTATCACGCATTTTAAAATGGACTCTAGCGTTTTCCCCATTCCTCATATTAGGCTCACTGATCTGTAATTCTCTATTCTTTTTCTCTCCCTCTTTTCTTTTAAATAGTAGGGTGACATTTGCCACCCCTCAATCTGTAGGAACTGTTCCAGAGCCTGTAAAATTTTTGAAGATGACCTCCAATGCATCTAATATTTCGAGGGGCACTTCCTTTATTACTCTCGGATGTAGATTATGGCCCTGGGGATTTTTCAGCCTTTAACATTATTAATTTCTCTAGCACCATTATTTTTAACTAACACTGATTTTCTTCAATTCCTCCCCCTCAATATAATCTTGGTTCCCTCACAATTCATGGAAATTATCTGTGTCCCCTTTTGTGAAGACAGAACAATAATATTTTAATTCCTCTGCCATTTCTTTGTTCCCCATTATAATTTCCCCCCTTTTTGATTGTAAGGGGCTCACATTTGCCATTGCTAATCGTTTTCTCTTCACATATTTGTAGAAACATTAACAGCCGTGTTTTTTATGTTCCCGAAAGTTTACTCTCATACTACAGTTCCCCCTTCATGATCAATTTTGTGACCACTTTTACTGAATTCTAAAACTGCTCCAAATCCTCAGACTTGCTAATTTTTCCAGCACCTTTACATCTAAGAAGATCCTTAATTTATTTTGTAACCCGTGGCTGAGTCAGTCAACTTTCTTACTCCCCATCTTAATGAACAATGCTATTGTGTTATGGGAGCCCTTCCCTAAGTGATCCTGCATAACAAGATTGCCAATTAATCTTTTTTTTCTCTCAATGCACAATGCCCAGTCTCGCATAGCTTGCTCTCAATTGTTTTCTCAACATATTGGTCTAAACAGACATCACGTATACACTCCAGGAAATCCTCCTCCACAGTACAATAGCTAGTTTGATTTGTAGAAACTACATGTAGAATAAATACACCCATGACTATAGTTTTATCCTTTTTGCATGCGTCTCTAATTTCCTGTTTAATGCTTTCCCTTACATCTCATTTACCATTTCGTGGCGAGGAGACAACCCCTACCGACGTTTCCTGCTCCTTGCTGCTTCTTCTCTCCACCCAAACAGATTTCACATCATGAATATCCGAAACAATATCCTTCCTTACGACTGCATTGGCTTCCTGCTTCACTTCCATTGTTACCTGACCGTCTTTCCCAATTGTCTGCACTTCATAAATATTGAATACTCCTGGATATTCAGTGCCATCCTTGGCCACCCTGCAGCCATGTCTCCGTAATTGCAAATATATTATAACCGTTTATAATTATTAGCACTGTTATTTCATCTACATGTTTGTGAATGTTCCGTGCATTAAGATAAAATGATGTCAAACTTGACTTTCTAGCCTTTATAGGCATCTTAGCTTTATTTTGCATTATTATCCCATTTCTTTCCCGCCCTTGTTTTTATTCATTTCACTTTTTCTTTTTCTTTTTCTGTCTCTCATTTCTATTCTTATTTCCCTTTCCTCTCTGTCCCTGCTCAGTTTCCTACCCCCCTCGCATTTCCGTTAACCCTTCCCGACAGCACTAGCAAACACAACCCCCCTGCCTTGGAGGACATTGGTCCCGGTCCTGCCCAGTTGCTAATCGTTCTGTTTCTCCTGGTCCCACCATCCTCAGAAGCGGCCCCAAATTGTCAGGAAATTGAACCCCTTTCCTCTAGGCCATTTATTCAGCCATGTATTCATCCAAATCGTCATCTTATTTCTATTAACACTAGCATATGGCACTAGTAGTAATCCTGAGATGGCTATCTTTGAGGTCTTATTTTTTAATTTACATTCCAACTCCCTATATTTAGCTTGTGAAACCTCATTTTTTAATACCAAATGTACCAGTGTATACCACGACGATTGGTTGTTCACTCTCCCCCTTCAAAATGCACTGCAGGCTTTTCTTGACCCTGGGGCCAGGGAGGCTGCAGACCATCCTGGAGTCTCTTTTCAGGCCGCAGTAATGCCTGTCGGTTGCCTTTACTGTTGAATCCCCTATCACTATAGCCCTGCCATTTTTTTTCCCCTTATTGCGCAGCAGAGCCACCAGTAGCACCATGGGCTTGGCAGTTGCTGCTTTCCTCTGAGAAGTCATCTCTCCCAACAGTATCCAAAACGGTGCATCCATTAGAGAGGGGACGGCCACACGAGACTCCTGAAGTACCTGCCTTTCTCTACCCTGCCTGGTGATCACCCATCCCCTTTCTGCCCGTTCAGTCTTTACCTGCAATGTGATCACCTTACTGAATGTGCTGTCCAGGACAATCCCAGCATGGCGGATGCTCCACATGGATTCCACCCTCAGCTTTAGATCCGAAATGTGGTTATCCAGTAGCTGCGGCTGGACCCTCTTCCCGCTCATATGGTCAGCAGGGATACTGGAAGTGTCGATGAGCTCCCAAAAAGCACAGGAGGAACATATCATGGGTGTGAGCTCTGTTGCCATGACTTCCTTTAGATTAAACTCGTTAACTGCTCCTGCTAAAGAATACTAACTACGCTAGGGGCCTTCTTCAACTCCAAACACCCCCACCATATATCGGTCATTGAGCATAGGGGTGATATGTGGATATATTTTGATGAGTGTTGGGATATGGGGAACAGAGTTTTTGACGACATCAATTTGACAAAGAGCGACAGACGTGAGATTGATGTAGACTTATTATGCCTGGAAGAAGCAAGACATGAATAACAGTTGCAGCAGGACATCTGGGGAGAAAGCAGTGAAGTGTGGCAATGTTTGGAATGTGGAAACAGGCAATTTCAGTGCTGAAGTAATGAAAGCTTTAGAACTCAGCCGAACGATAACTCGATGCTTAAGGACATTATTGGTCGGTGTCAGTGGCAGAAGCATTCAAATTAGCCCTTCAAGTCTTTTCAGTTATGGGCACCATATTCCGTAAAGGAAATACTTGCTTTGCAGGAAGTCCAGGAAAAATATTGCTAAATGCTGAGGAGATTAAATTGAGGACACTTGACAAGCTTTTATTCCTGTTTATACATGTTTATTTCATTTTCATTTGTAAGAATTTGGACCTGATTTAAATTAAGGCCTTCTTGCATTTTAGTAATTTGGTTTTACAGTCCAAAGCCGTAATAGCAACATGAATTAACCCTCAACGGTCGCACACCCTTGGAGTGCAAAGAGCACAAACAAATTTCTCTCTTTGCGCTGGTTTGAGCTGAGTTTCCAGGAGAGGTGTCGCCATTAGAGCGATGATGAAGACTGTGCCAAGATCTCTGGGCTCTTTCGATTCTTATGCTTAATTCTGAATGCCCTTGTGCAGTTTTCATCATGGCTTGCATTATCCATTTCAAATTATTTAAAGTTAGTTCATTCATCCAGCCCACATTCATGGCCCAAGTCACTTAACAAGCAACTGAAAAATAACATAAATGTTCATTACTTGTGTTGAATGCTTTCTCCAGATGTTCCATGGACCAGGATTCCAAATGACTTTCCCATGAACCTTGTTGCCTTCGTATCACAAGGCCTGTCTGTTTGGCCTTCTCAGGTTCTATTCACAAAGGCATGGAAACTTATACTGAAAGCTATTTTTACCCAACGTCACTCAGAGTGAAACAGGACAGATAAGCAAATATATTGTCTTAAATGTCTTAGTCTGTTAATTATGTTTAAATGTTCACTGTTTTTAACACTATTCTAATTAAAAGGTTCATGCTTTCGTAGTAGCCTTTATCACTACATCACTATTGAGAGGGATCCATGTTGAGGTTGCTTACGGGGCTTGGAATGTTTTTGAAACAAAAGGTTAAACGCACCACACAAGCAGGCAAGCTTACTCTTATCAACTATATAGTTCCATGCACACTGAAGTGGGAGGTTTGAGTTTTCAGCCTGATTAATACAACAGTTTAATTACACCCCTCTCAGCAGACAGGAACTGAAGCTAATCTATTTAAAGTGTAAATAATATGAAATCTCAAAACGTAGATCCTAATTAATATAAACTCCTAACATAAGCTTGATTTCAAAATCTTGCTACATGTAGTCGTCTTTTGCGACTAAGACAAGTTCTCACCTCGTTTACCTTTTACAAAATGCTAATAATTGAATATTTTATTTCTCTACGGTCTATATTGATCCAGGATTATCTGGCTGGCCTGATGGCGATGGGAGAGTGATGGATATACCTGGTCATGATCTTACTGTTTAAGACTGAAATAAATTCGTCTTCCACTGAGGGGGGCAAGGCCCCTCGTGTGAGTCGAGCATTGAGCTACTGCAACGAATTTGTACCAATTTGCTAATCATATTGCAATATTGCACAACACAATTACGGGAGAAGCTATATATTGTTCCCGAAATGGACTGTGCAATGCCATGCCTAGTAGTAGCAAAATGAAAGTGAAGAATACATTTGTGCTGGTTATCCCGCAACCTGCTGTAGCCCAGTCGGGAGTTATTATTACTAAGGGCTAGACCAGCTCAGTCACTAAAGGCATTACAGAGTTATTTTTGGCGATTGCCTTTCAGGACTCCACTCAAAGTATATTCTATGCCTTTTAAATTGCCATTGTTTTATCCAAATCATGTTCAACAAGGATGACTGTTTATTGAAGAGCTCAGGGCGATAATCAGAAGCCGGTTCCCTTGACCATGTTTGACCTGATGCCATGTGACTTCAGGGAGGTCTATTGTCAACGTTAAAGACTTCCAGAAACACTATCCCCTTTCCTGGCACATAACAGCTCATCAGCAACCCCATCCCCAACTGTATGCCACTTTCCCCGTACCTCTAGCATGCCTGTCCTTTCGGTAGCATAAGGCATATCCACTGATATTGATGGTGGAGCCAGAGTTATCAGCTTATGGTCAAGGTTCAGCTAGCACGACTATGGGAGGCTGTTGCTTGACGAATCAGGTTGAGAGTTTTAGCAATGTTCGCACATGTTCCATGGAATTGGTGAGAATTTATTTGCAGGGTCCAACAGCCTGGCCGTCGTTGAAATTTCCTAACTTGATGATTAGGTTTCAGCCCGATGGTCCACCCATTTCTACTCTGTTGTTCCTTTCTAGCTGTTGATTGAACTAAAAAGTTTGTTCGGCCACTTAAAGTAACAGTTAATGTCCACAACGTTAGCCTCAGATTGGAGGTACATTTCAGCAAAGCAGCTAAGGGTAGTTTGTCACTTTTGTGCCCATTCCCTTGCATCAACAATAAGCATAAAACCCATAGCATTAACGTGTTTGTTCAATGACAGCAACTAGAAGTGAATAATTGTCTAAATTAAGTTGTTTGTTCATTCACTGTAAGTAACATTATTGGTGACGCTGTCTAATTGTGTCTAGAGGGGATAAGTTCAGGTATAATACGGAGACTTCGAAAGTCAAGTAGAGCACAGGTGGATTCGCAGATCGGCATCGCTGCTGCTCAGAGAAAATGCACGCTCCGCCCACTGGATTATCATATGCCATTTACTACACTACCCTTGCAGCCATTGCAGTCCCAGGTAACGTATTGAAACAGGTTTTTCATTGTATAAGTTCATTCGTTTCACGGTTACTGCATTGCAAAGGGTTGGAAATTTTGTTTTAATTATATAAAGCTCTGATTGGGCCTCAGCAGAAGCACTGTGTTGATTTCCTGGCATTGCACCTCAGGATGTATATACTTGGCATTTAAGGAGGGTGCAGTGTAGATTTTGCAGAACGAAACGAAGGCTTAAACAGCTCAATTATGAGGAATGGTTGCAAAAGTCTGGCTTTTTTTATCCCTTGAGTGTATAAGGTTAAAGGATGAGATAACTGACTTACTTAAAATTGTTTAATATTTTTTTTATAATCTATGGGGAAGGAACTATGTCCTCTGTTGGAGGAATCTAGAACAGGGGACATCGGTTGTGAATTAGCATTGGTCTATTCAGACTTAAGCCAGGGTAACATCGTCATATAAATGTTACTGTGAATCTGTAAACATTTCCCCAGAAAGCTTTTGAGGCAGCAGCTCAGTTAAAATCAAATTAAGAAACGTGAGAGTGGGAAACCAGGGAGTTATAGAATAATTGCTCCATCAATTGATGTTCACTACATAATTAATGTCCACTGAAAACATCTGAAACTCTTAGATGAAGAGAGAGAACCATCAGGGGTTCGTAAAGGTCGGGTCATGCTTGACGAACACGGCCTGATTTCTTGAACGTATGTCGAAAGTAATGCACTTGGGGATGGATATGGATGTTATTTCTACTGGCGTCCATACAGCATTTAATTAAATCCCTCACCACACACTGTTATTTAAAGTTGATGTCCATGAAATTGAAGCAAAATTATGGGCATGTTTGGGAAAGGGGTATAAAACATGAACTGCTTGGGTGGACTAAATAGGGATGAAATGGTCCCACTCGTGAAAGGATAGAGAACGAGAGGGCACAGAATTTTTAAAAATTCGTAAATGTAGCAAGCATGATATAAAGAAAAACTTTTTATGCACTGAATAGACAGGTTACTGAATGCACTGCTTGAGAGTGTGATGGAGTCAATTCGAATTGAAGCATTCAAAATTGAATTGGACTGGTATCTGAAGGAGCCAATGTGGAGGGTTATGGCAGAAGGCGGGAGAATGGTGCTGGTTGAGTTAATCATTCGAACAGCTGCTGCAGACACGATGGAACAAATGGCATCCTTCAGCCCCGTTACAATTCTGTGGCTTTGTGAAACTTGCTGAGTGGCATAGCATAGATTGTAGGGATATGGGAGAGTAATTCGAATTGGCAGGATGGGATTAGTAGTTTAACGCTAGGAACTGTGCTCAGGCTTCTAATATTCACAGTAGTCATTAACGACTTGGATGATACGATGGAAATTCCAACATCAAATTGTCGTGAAGGGACAAACCTATGCGGTATGGCAAACAGTGTAGATGAAAATATCAAATTGGAAAGATATATTGATAGAATAAGTCATGGGATAAACTGTGACAAATGCTCTTCAATGTAGGCAAATAGAATGCCATTCATTTTGGACTTAAAAAGGATAGAATATTTCAAAATGGTGAAATATTTGAAGCAGTGTTCAGCCAAAGCATATGTTTTCGAGATGCTTAAATGATTAAACTGTCATGATCAACTACAACATAGTCATTGAAAATCTGATAGCATTCTATCACTTATATATTGAGGACAAAAATGTAGGTGGTTAGAAGGTATGCTTCAGATTTACAAAATAATGTTCTTTTGGAGTTATGTAAGCAGTTCGGGGCGCAGCGCATCAGGAAAGATGCTTTGGGATCAGTGGGAGCGCAGCTTTGCCTGACAGGAATGATGTGAGTATGCAACTGGTTAAACGCCAGGCGATTTCACAGACGACGATTGCATCCCCTGGAATGTAAAATTTGAAGAGGAACGGTTGATTTAATCAAAAGTTATCAGCATATTTAGAGCGAAATATCTGGTGGATAGAGATAAACTAATCACGCTAATCAGGGCATCAAGGAGTGGGGGCATTGCCTAAAAGTTATACACAGGAATTTCAGGAATGCCATTCAGAATACTTTTACATGTAAAGGCTGGAAGGAGTTTGGAACGTTCTTCTACGAGTGGCATTTATTTCTTTATTAGTACCTAATTGTACTTCTGATATTAGTAGATTCTGTGAATCAAAGATATTAAAGGGTATGGAACAATTGTGGCCATATGCAAAACCGTCATGGCATCACTTAACAATGGAAGAGTTTCGATAGCCAAAATGGTCTCCTGCTGCTCCTGTTTTCCTATATTCTTCATGAAAAGGTCCAAACTCAGAAAGCTTTTTGTTAGGCAAGGATAATGTGGGTTCTGGAGCGATATTGAATAGATTGAATTTGGTACACAAATCAACAAATATCTAATTGAATTGTTAACCATTTGTGCCAATCTGTCCTCGTAACTGAAGTCAGTCATCCACGGACGATTCTTGTCAATCTTTTCCACACCCAGCCCTATCGAAAGTTTGATGCCCAGAATATTTATTTAATTACTCGATCATTATGGAACCAAAAAGTTTGAGAAATTTGAAAAGTCCTCAGTTATAAACAAAAAATAACATTTTACATTTTGGTCATTTTTCATATGCTTGTTTCACCTGAGGTGTCTGCCTCACCTAACTTCCACCTTCGGTTTATTATATCAGTTCACGTCTCTTCTCATAGAGAAAATGAATTTTCCATATATTTTTGGTCAATAATGCTGTGGTTCTCATATGTTTGTTCTCTCTCTCTCTTTCTCTCTCTTTCGCTTTTTGTTTCTCTCTCTTTATTACAGCTAATTTAGTGGCGATTGTGATCTTGTCCCGTGGAAAATGCGGTCTCTCGGGATGTATCACTCGATACCTTGTCTCCATGGCTGTGACGGATCTATTGGTTATTATCACTGCCGTGATATTAAACCGGATGAGTGCCATTTATTTCCCAGGGAGCTTCTTGTCCATCACTCCGCTATGTAGTGTGAGTATTGTGCTAACTTATGCAGCCAGAGTCAGTTCCGTCTGGTTAACCGTCACTTTCACCTTTGATCGATTTGTTGCCATCTGTTGCCAGAAGCTGAAAACAAAATATTGTACCGAGAAAATGGCGGCTCTGGTGATAGGAACTGTCTGTACGCTGGGTTTTTTAACCAATGTCCCCTGGTACTTTATCCACGAGCCTATTTACATAGTTGACAATATCCCGTGGTATTGCAGACTGAAGGACATCCGTTATACTTCTCCCATTTGGACAGCATATGATTGGTTTGACCGTATTTTGACCCCGTGTGCTCCGTTCGTTCTGATTCTCCTGCTCAATGCCCTGACCGTCAGACACATTCTAGTGGCCAGTAGAGCCCGAAGGAGACTCTGCACCGACAGCAACCGAGAGAATCAGAGTGACCCAGAGATGGAAAGCCGGAGAAAGTCCATCGTTTTACTCTTCACCATCTCTGGCAGTTTCATCCTGCTGTGGGTGACGTATGTTATTCAGTTCTTACATGTGCGAATCACAAACGATTACAACTTCAGCAGCTTCAGTGATCCCAGGTTTATTCTCCAGGAAGCCGGGAACATGCTGCAGCTTCTTAGTTCCTGCACCAACACATTTATTTACGCAGCGGTTCAGAAGAAATTCAGAGAAGAATTGAAAAACGCTGCCCAATGTCCACTGAAACTAATTATAAAATTAGTCATAAAGCCAAAATAATACATTCCAATAGTAACACTGTATTTTTAAACGACTCATTGATCCCATCTCTCAACGGTTCTGGGGACAAAATGACTAAGCTCTAATAAATGACAGTGTGGATTTTATTTTTCATGACTATTATTACCTGCAATTGAATTATAGCTAATATCAATTTAAAGAGAGGAATCTAATAGTTGTTTCAGTATTTTTTTGTTTCATTCACTAGAGGGTCGCAACCTTCCTGTATCAGAGAGACAAAAACTCTAATTTACTAATAGGTGACCTTTCTATTTATGCATACATACGAACAAGGAGCAGGAGTAGGTCATTCGACATTTCGCCCTGCTCCACCATTTAATAATTTCATGGCTGGTCTAATAGTAAACTCAAATCTGCATCTCGCCTACCCCGGTTACCTTTCGCCCCCTTGCTTACCGATAATTTATCCACCTCTGCATTAAACACATTATGCGAGTAAAATCGTGCAGGATTATTGAGGCTCACATCCCAATTTAAAGACAGGTGACCTTCCTGTACCAGAGATATAAGCATACCGATGTTCAGACATGTGGTATTTCTCTACCAGTGAGACAAACGTCCCTATTTACCAGCAGATGATCTTCCTGCGACAACGCATCAAGCGTTAATATTTACTACCAAGTCAACATCAATTTCTATCATGTGTGGAGCTCTACCAATGTGCTAAACCGACTATCTGCAGAAAGAATGCAAAGGGTTAAAGCTGGGCATCCACGAGGCTTGACCCATCAACAGCAACGGAAGTGAATTCAACTCGAATCTTGAATCTCAGTGCTCCGTACGCCGCTCACTCTACCACTACCATGAGTACAGGGGTCCAAGAATGGATCAATGATGAGCGTTTGAAAGCATTCCAGACTCAGTGCAAAACATTTTACAAGATTATCTGGAAACCTGCTGAAGCTGCAATGCGGGACTTAAAGCATGCTCCTCGATAGAGAGCCTTTGAAATGGGGCCGGAACACCACTCAACCCACAATCGGGTAATGGTTATTATCGAATGCTTAGGTACAATGTGTGTAGTCTATTATGTGTTTATGATAATTCCAACTATTATCGTGAAAGGAATCACCATGGACTTTCAGCATGACTTACCAGAATGGGCAAACCGATTTCTGCTGGAATAGTCCCAGCTGGAAATGTGATGCATTCGTATTTCTTAACTACCAGTTCTCAGTCTGAGTACTCACCGTTATGCACGATCTCCACCCTCCGGGAATGATTTCATTGAACTGCTCTTTCATCCAGTCTAGGTAATTTGCTGGTGGTGTTGAGTTTTAGTAATAACCTCTGGGACTGCAGCGAATGGATTGCTGGAGGATCATCTCTCTTTTACCTGTTTGTGTTGCCAGAGTTTTGATGTTTAATTTTGAGTGTCGCCTTTTGTGATATGTTGTAGATGAATTAAATTATTTCGTTCTGATTATAGCATTGCCCTGTTTTGTATATTAAAACCTTTTATTGCATGGGATGCCACCCATTGCTCTCACACCCTCACACCCTTACACCATGCTGAGTTCCGGATCGAGATGGGAGAGAAGAAGTTGGATGCCGACATGTCTGGTCATAACTCGTGCTCTGTCTGTATGTAAAATCTACTCTAAGGCTCTATTTGAATCACCGCAGTCGCAGTTTAGTTTGCATTTGTTTGAAATAAAAGCACAACCAGAGGATCTCCCCAGCTTTCCATTAGCTGCAGCGAGCGCTTAGTCATAGCTTAAGGCATTTTGGACTCAACTGATAGGTTGTCAGAAGTTGCCCTTTTCTGGGGTCAGCCGGTTCCTTGTAGGACCGTAAACACTACTAACACAGAGTTCATCCAATTTTCTTGTTCATAATTTAAAAAAAAAATTTGCTATGTCCCAGAGTTTTTTTTCCCCTCATTCACTCTCTCTAACTCTAGCCCGTGCAGTAGTTCATTTTTCGCTATCACAGGGACTTTTCCTCTTTCTATCTCCCTGCCTACCCTGTTTCCCTCTTCTTCTCTCCCTCTCTCTACCTCGCAGTATCGCCCCGTTCTTCCTTCTACGTCTCTCTCCTTGTCTCCCCCTTCTTGTTCTTAATATCATTAGTATTAGGAAGGTGATTAGGCGTTTCGCCCTTTCCAGCCTGCTCCACCACCCTACAAGACAATTTACGATCTAATGTAGCCCTGTGGCCGTAACTGTTCTTTTTCACCTGCACCCCACCCCCCACCCCATGCCTGGTTCCCTCGTCGAACAAAAACCTGTCTAACTCAGCCCTGAACATAATCAGTGACTCCTCCATGAAATAGAGAATTCCATGTCTACGAAAACGTTCCCTCCTTTCCAAACGACCGACTGACCTACGGTTTTACTTTGTCTCCTTCTCTCTCTCCCTCCTTCCTTGAATGACAGTGTGACATTTGATAACTTCCGATTCGTTGGGAGCATCCGCCAACCTAAGTAATATTCTAAGTTATAAGCAAAATACTGCAGTTGCTGGAAATCTGTAATCAAAACAGGAAGCGCTGGAGAAACACTCCCCAGGTCGGAGGGCATCTGTGGATAGAGAAATGCAGCTAACCTTTCGAGTCCTTATTCATTTTCAGCAGAGCTCTGAAGAAGTCATTAAGGACCCGTTACATTATTTTGTTTCTGTCTCCACATAAGCTGTCAGACCTGCTGAGTTTTTCCAGCATTTTCTGTTCTTTTTAAGTCTCTTTTACGGCCATACTTTATAGGTCACCATGTCAAGGCAATTCATGATATTTTAATCGCTTATTTTGACCTAATGTATTTTTCTCTCTCCCTGGTGTAATGAATTACCTTCTGTTTCCATTCTTATTAGACCCTTATAGTATGGACTAGAGGGGCATTAAGTTAAACACACCTGATTTCTCCTCTCACTCTATATCCGTAAACATGATTGATTGATTTTTGATTTTTGATTTTCCTCCTTTAGCGTATGACCTTCAAACATTCAGTTTGTAGTTATCCAATCCTCTATTAAAAACCCGGCAGCAAACTCGAGATAAGGTGATAAAAGAGTTTGTTTTTTTTTTCTACGCACACACAATACGTGGGAAAGAAGTTTTACAACGTCTGTCCCTTTTTCTGCATTCAAGAAAGGTAGGATAACAGAAATAAAGGGATTCCAGGCAAAAGCCAGATAAAAACTAAGAGTTATGGTTTCACATGAGCACCGAGTCCAAAATTCAAAAGTCCTGTGCCATATTCCTTCAGGGATAAACAGGCTGAATCTAATGCAATGTGACCTTTCTTTCCAGTGGCGAAGGCTTCAACAGTGGGAGAAGGCATGTACAGAATAATTAATCTTGAAGGCGCAGATATAGGTTGTCCAATATTCTTGTAATTTGCATGCGGATGGGGGCCAGGCCATCGACATGCACTGAGCTGTTTCTGATGGTACATGTTAGATGACAGAGTGGTTGACAGCCGAAGGCTACTACCCTGGGGTGCTGCTTCTACTCTGCAGTCAAGCAGGGGCTGAACATAAAATTCAAGAGCTGTATAATTAAAGGAAGTTTAAACAGCTCAAGTCCCGCTCATGTGACAGGGTTTCGGATTGAGCTATACAGCTAACGAGGTGCCTGTTTGAAAGCCATTTTCTTTTGTAGCAGGAAATTGTGAGGCCATTAGCACCACATTGGAGATTAGGAATTACGTATATTTCTAACTCTGTTCATGACTAGCTGGTGCAGATTTATCATCCAGGAATCCATTGTGTTGAATTCCTGGAATGTGTCTACAACACAAGTTACATTCCAGGACGATCAGGTAACCTTTGGTCATTGGAAGAGGTAGGAATCTTCCAGGAACCAGCATATGTTCAGCTGCAGACACTTCCAATTGTTTTAATCGTCCCAGCAATTGTTCATTTCGATAAGAAACATAAATGTACATCGTGCACGTGGGTAACATTTTAACTCTGCCATGTGGTTTGTGTCTTTTATTGTGATGACTGAAAATAAATCGTTTGTTTTTTTTTATTTTCCCTGCTGGTTTATTATTTTCCATTATGATTTCTCTTGCTTCTGTCTTTAATGGACTAACACTCAGTTCGGTATATATTCCTCTGTTTCATACTTGTAAAAACTCCTACCATCTCTTTATATATTTCTGGCTAGTATCCTCACATAGCAACATGGGGCTTAGGAACTGGAGTAAGCCACTCAAGCTTTCGAGCAGTTCCAACATAGCCTAAGATCATGGCCGACCTGATTGCAATGTCAGCTTCATTTTCGGGTGTGCCCCACATAACCCTTGACTATTGCCTATTGAAAACCTGTATCATTCTTCCTTGCTTAATTTCAATGGCCCAGACGTCACTGCTTTCTTGTGAAGAAAGCACGAGGTAAAAACGGTCCTTTGAGAGAAAAGTGAAATCATCAACTTCATCTCAAACGATAATCTTCTTATTCTAAAGCTGAGACCCCGATTCTACTATCTCCCACACAGCTAAACATCCTCTGGAAGAACCATATCAAACCCTTCAGGATTTTAATGTTTCAGTAAGATCGCCAGTCATTCTTCTAAACTGCAATTTGTTTAGGCCCAACCCTTCCCAGTGGTCTTCAATAAATCAGCCGCTCACCCCAGGAATTAGTCCAGTGAACCTTCTCTGAACTGCGTCCAAAGCAGTTGTAACTATTATAATATTAAGTATTTCTAAGCCCCCTTTCCCTTGACCTATACCATAAGCTTTGGTTCGTCTTGTTATATCAATCGCCATAGCAGATCCTAGTGCAGTTTACATGAAACCCATCCAATCTGAAGCGTTCCCTCTTCCCAATCTGTTAGTGCCAATTTCTTATGAGCTTATGGCATTCCTTCCTTCCTTCCTTCCTTTCTTCCTTCCTTACTTATTTCCTTACTTACTTCGTTACTTCTTTCCTGCCTCATTCCCTCCCACCCTCTCTCCCTCTCTGCCTCCGTCCCTTTCTTCCTTCTTTCCTTATACACTTCCTTCCGCCCTTCCATCCTGCCTTCCTTCAGTTCCTCCTTCCGCCCTTCAATCTGCCTTACTTCAGTTCCTCCTTCCGCCCTTCCATCCTGCCTTCCTTCAGTTCCTCCTTCCGCCCTTCAATCTGCCTTACTTCAGTTCCTCCTTCCGCCCTTCAATCTGCCTTCCTTCAGTTCCTCCTTCCGCCCTTCAATCTGCCTTCCTTCAGTTCCTCCTTCCGCCCTTCAATCTGCCTTCCTTCAGTTCCTCCTTCCGCCCTTCAATCTGCCTTACTTCAGTTCCTCCTTCCGCCCTTCAATCTGCCTTCCTTCAGTTCCTCCTTCCGCCCTTCAATCTGCCTTCCTTCAGTTCCTCCTTCCGCCCTTCAATCTGCCTTCCTTCAGTTCCTCCTTCCGCCCTTCAATCTGCCTTCCTTCAGTTCCTCCTTCCGCCCTTCAATCTGCCTTCCTTCAGTTCCTCCTTCCGCCCTTCAATCTGCCTTCCTTCAGTTCCTCCTTCCACCCTTCAATCTGCCTTCCTTCAGTTCCTCCTTCCGCCCTTCAATCTGCCTTACTTCAGTTCCTCCTTCCACCCTTCAATCTGCCTTCCTTCAGTTCCTCCTTCCACCCTTCAATCTGCCTTCCTTCAGTTCTTCCTTCCGCCATTCAATCTGCCTTTCCTTCCTCCCTTCCACTCTTCCTTCCACCCTTCCATCCTGCCTTCCTTCAGTTCCTCCTTCCGCCCTTCAATCTGCCTTCCTTCAGTTCTTCCTTCCACCCTTCCATCCTGCCTTACTTCAGTTCCTCCTTCCGCCCTTCAATCTGCCTTACTTCAGTTCCTCCTTCCGCCCTTCAATCTGCCTTCCTTCAGTTCCTCCTTCCGCCCTTCAATCTGCCTTTCCTTCCTCCCTTCCACTCTTTCTTCCACCCTTCTATCCTGCCTTCCTTCAGTTCTTCCTTCCGCCCTTCAATGTGCCTTTCCTTCCTCCCTTCCACTCTTCCTTCCACCCTTCTATCCTGCCTTCCTTCAGTTCCTCCTTCCGCCCTTCAATGTGCCTTCCTTCAGTTCCTCCTTCCGCCCTTCAATCTGCCTTCCTTCAGTTCCTCCTTCCGCCCTTCAATGTGCCTTTCCTTCCTCCCTTCCCCATTTCCTTCCACCCTTGCATTCTGCCTTCCTTCCACAATTCCTCCTTCCTTTCCTTCTTTCCACATTTCCTTCCACCCTTCCATCCTCCCTTCCTTCTGCCCTTCATCCCCCTTCCTTCTTCCTGTCCTTCCTTCCTTCCTTCCTTCCTTCCTTCCTCCTTTCCTCCTTTCCATCTTTTTCCCTTCCTTTTTTCATTCACCCCTCCCTTATTTTGGCACTTCGTCAGTGAATTCTGGACGTTACATCATCTAACATATTGATCCTCAAATTTAAGTTTGTTCTTTTCAGGGAATCAAGGGATGTGGCGAGTAGCTGGACGTCATTTTCGGTTGATCATCAGCCACGTTTGTATTGAATGGCGGTGCCCAATGATCCGCTGCTGCTCGTACTTTTACGTTCTCACGTTGGCACTAATTGCATCATGAATATGATACTGTCGGTGAATCAGCACCTTGCTATTCTGTTGCGAATGCAGCTCTATTGTGCTATTGGTACTTGTACAGTGAGTGAGTCATCACATTGTTATGACACTGTAACTGTGGCTCTATTCCACTGTCCAGCCTGCTACTGTGGATAAATTACATTATCGTGTAAATTTCTATCAAATGTGTTGCTGCAATTAAAAGTGTGGGGATAATGCTCTCTAATAATTGATTGATTGATATCCCTAAGGTACTGAATGCTTGTTGATGCATTCAAAACTTGCATTTTTTTGACGGCAACTATTGTGTTCTTGAAGAAAAACCAACCAAATAGCAATGGTCATTCTGTGACTGATCTCTATATTTTGAAAACTCCCAGAATGCATTATTTCCACCCTCAGTCTCTAACCCGCGCTCTTAACATCTGGTATCCAGTTTCCACATTATCAGTTGCTAATGATTCTAAAGTGAGCGCCGCTCAATCTGTGTTATTCTTGCGCTCCTAGCGTGGGGAATATCCCTGGTTTGCACTTCCATCTCTCAGAGGCCGATCAGAGTGCTCTCCACTTCTTCATTGAATACAGGCTAAAGCAGACCCCAAAAAGCCCCACCCTTCTTCACCTTGTTGAGCTTGTTCTCTCATTGACTACATGTTCCTACAACTTGAGTCACCTCGTCTAAATACAGTGGGTTGCTATGGGAACGGCCATGCCTCCGAGATATACCTGCCCTTTTGTACGGTATATGCAAAATTCCTTCTTCCTGCCTTACTCGGACCAGCTCTCCCAATTCTCTTCCAAGTACACTGATGACTGTATCAGTGTATTTTCCTGCTCTCTCCTGGAAGTGGAAGTTTATGAAATTTCCTTCCGGTTTCCATCTTCTTCTCACCTTCAGGTTGTCCATTTCTCACCTTCTCGTCTTCCATAAGCTACATTTCCATTCCCTTCCCCAACGTTTCTGTCTCAAATTCTGGGTATAGATTGTCGATCAATATTCATTTAAGCTTACAACTTTCTCGCACGTTTTCAAACTTTGTCCCCTGTAAACCTTCCATTCTACATGATTCTCTCTCTTCACTGCCCTTGTTCTGATAATGCAATGTCCAAAACAGCTTTACTTATATTTCTTCAATTTGATTCATGAAGAATGGCGAGAAGCCTGGCAAAAGCAAGTTGAAGGAATATGGAAAGAGCAATTGTCTAAGATACAAATAGATAAACAGTTTGTCAAAGCTCAGAGCATAATGCCTACCAGCTCAAATGCGATGGAACCTAAGTTGCATTACAGCGTAAGATTGGAAATAATGGAAACACTAACGACAGATTCCAAAATGCCCTTTATTGTCTGAGGAGTGTGAACAGAATGGATGGATCCAAATTCCAAACCACTATTCCAAATGTTTAGAAGGATGTAGCCATTAATACAGCGCAGTCAGACTAAAATGTCTGGCAGGGTAAGTTCTCACGTGTATAGTCAGGTACAAAAATAATTGTATTTTGCAGAACATGCAGATAGTGAAGACGAATGTGTAAAGGCAACTCGTGTTGGACAATTGATTGAGCACATGGATGTAATGCTTTGATGAGGTTTGTGAGTTTCGTATGTATATGTTGTTTGATTAGAATGAACATGTGAGCATACAAATTAGGAGCAGGGGTAAGCCAGTCGGCCCTTCAAGAGTGCTTCGCCTTTCTTTGAGCTCAGGGATGATCTGATTTTAACCTCAACTGCACAATGTAGCCCTAATCTGATAACCTTTTGCGGCATTGCTTATCAATAATCTATCTACCACTGCCTTAAAAATATTCAAAAACTTTACTTTCATCGCACTTTGACGAAGATAATTCCAAACACTCAAAATCCTCTGAGGCGGAAAATGCTTCCTCACCTCTTCGCTTACAGGGCGCCAACACATTTTTAAACATCCACCAGAACCGGAGTGTCCCACAAGAGCAATCATCCCTTCCACACCGACCTTGTGAGGACTACTTGGGGTCTCGTGTGTTTCAATTAAGTCTTCTCTTACTTTTCTAAAACCCCAGCGGATGCAATCCTAGGCTTCCCAAACATTCATCATAAGGCAACATCTCCCAATCCAGGTATTAATTAAGTAAACCTTCTCTGAACAGCTGCCAGTATATTTTTATCCCTTCCTTAAATGAGGAGGCCAATGTTCTACACAAGACTGCAGATGTGGTCTCACCAGAACCCTGTATAACGGAACCATATCTTCCTCCTTTATTATTCAACTCCCCTCTCATTAAATGATAACAATCTATCAGATTTCCTAATCAATTGCTGCATCTGCTTACTAGCCGAATGTAATTCATGCACTAGAATCCTGAAATCCCACTGCACATAGAGCTGTCTTGCAAAAATCTCTTTTGTTAGCAAAATTCACATGCGATCATTGAGGCAATAGAAGAATGGATACAAGTATGTCGAATGAATAACAAAGAATAGTGACGAACTGTTAATCTACACAATGTGGTTAGGAGTATATTGGTGTTCCGCGGGTTTTGCAATTCACAACAGCTTTTTAGATGCATATAAATGACCTGCGGGAGGTTGAGAAGCCCTGGTCCCCAGATGCGTGGAGTATAGGCACATCAGCATTTGGATCTGCTCTGGTGTCCAGGAACTACATCTCCAGTGAATGGTAAATAGACTGGCAGCCTTGTGAGCGTCACAGCAGAGAGGAAAGCTAAGGGAGTAAAGCCTGATAGAAAATCCATAGTGGGGTGGTCCCACAGGTGATATACCATCATCTACCAGTAAGGTTTCTGGCCAAGCCTGCAGCTGAGCAGGGAGAAACAGGTACTGGATTTCTCCTCTCCTCTGACATTTCTAGCAATGCCGAGAGTGGATCATGACTTTTGGGCAACTCCATGTCTCCATACTATTTGCCCGGGCTGGCACGTGCTTTTCATCAGCACAACATCAATCCATTTGTTACCAGTCACTATCCCTCCCTCATTTGGCAGAAAATAAAACTGTTTAGCTTCCATTTCAATAAAACAGCTCAATCTTAAGGTAATAGTTGGAAATTAGTTGGAAGACCTATTGCAGTAGCAGGAATGGTTACTAAAATGGTACGTAGCAGTATCTACCAGCAAAGGAAAGGGGCTTGAAAACTGTGGCAGTGTTAGAGATGAAGTATACACTGTTACAACCTACTGAGAAACGGGGCAATGGCTGAGGATAGTCAAGAGAATGCTTCCTCGGCTACCGCTGAAGCGGTTAAGGCTATTAAAAGTTCCAGGTGTTTTATCTCGAAGGGGGAAGTGTTCGCTTAATTTTCCAACATAAGAAGCCAAACAAGCTAATTGAGTGAGAGGTACTGGGGTAGAACAGTTTTGAGTGGTGGCTGATGGCGCCATTTGTGATGCAGGCAGATTGACGAAGCAAAATGGGATTAATAGGGGCTACTCGTGAAATTTATAAACATGATCACTTGTGTAAAGTCCGTTTACGAAGTTAGTTATTAAACTAAATTGCCACAATGTCAATTGTTCCTCATTTTGAAGGGGTACATTTTAAATTGGGTAATAATTTGCCTTGCGGAGACAGTAACATGGCGCTGGCTGTAGTGTGGCAGGCGATAGATTATACTGATCTCACTAAACTCCTAGAAATGATTGTGGCCAAATACCAGAAGTTATTACCAATAATGCGTAATTGAATGAAAACCTGATCAATGCAGGAAACCAAATTTACTTCCTAAAGAAGAGTTTGCCAAAGAGAAACTAGAACTGGTGAGAACAGTTGTGCATCATTCACACCAAGTAGAACACTTGACGGAGGACTTCATACATCTAAATGATTAACTTATAGAAGCAAACTCATTAAAGCTAGCTCTGCATTTCAAACTTCATCAACTTCAAACATCGTAATTCTCCATGTATCATTGTGAAAAAACGCCTTGAGCAGGAACATAAATTCCTGGTGACTCAGAGCAATTGATTAACTGCATAATTGAAACGAAGGCTGATCAACTGTGGAAACTTATTTGTTAAGAGAGCCACGAGATTCTTCAGATCTCAGAAGGTTTGGATAAACAAAGGAATGAGATAAATGACATGAGAGCAGATTCAGAATTTAAAAGCCGATGAAGGAAATTTGGGAAAAAAGAGTTTGAGGACCCAACATATGAATTGATGATGTGTAAAAACAGTGAGTGACCAGGGGAGAATGATTCCGAAATGGACTGAATGCCCACGAGAAGTTGTGAACCTAGGTTAGGAGTTCTGCGACCGACTCTGAAACAATGACAACTGGAATCGCAGGAGCAGTTTCTGTGCTGAATGAAAAGATTAACAAAGAAATTGGAAAAGAGGACGTTAAACAACTACTTATATAAAATTGGGAAAGAGGGTGAAAATGAAGCTTCCATTTCTGAAAAGTCAACGGGGAGCATATGAACGTGTGCAGAAAAGAAACAAAAAACAAATGCATGTGCGGGTCTATCAAACGAGGTTTCACTCTGCGATCAGGCTTCTCCAGTAGTAGCATCAGCTTGGATCGTATCAACATCAAATATAAAAAGCATAAAACAGAGGGAGGATCATCCAGTAGTCCATTCATTCCAGAGTAGAGCGTGGAGGTTACCACTAAAATCAGACGTCACCAGAAAATTACCGAGAGAGGATGAAGGGGAGCAGCTCATGCAAATCATTACCTGTGGGTCGAGATCATTCATAACCTGAAATTGCATTCTATGTCTGCTTCTCGAAGCATGCCTTTGGGATTTAATCAATTTTAACCCTGTGCCCTTTCTGCATGCTTTTGTTTTCGATTAAGTCATGGCAGCATAGTTTTCAATCTCATCATCTCATTCCCATCATCAGTGTACAGTCACTGGCGAAGGATAAATTTGTTGAGGCAAACACAAATGGGCGAATGATATCAGAACATTTCATAATTATGTGAACATTGTTGTCCACTGCTCCATTTTTAATGAAAATTCATTAAAATCTTACACCAAAAGCTGACAGGTCGTGATGAATTTGAATCTGTATTAACAATCATAACGATGCATCCTCAGCCTGTGGACTCATTGTTTAATAATATGAATGCTTGACATTTCGAGCTGGGGCTACTCCAGCAGAAGTCGGTTTGCCTACTCTGTAAATAATTCTGAAAGTCCATGGCGATTTTCGTTTGTAAAAAACAGTTGCAATGATCATAAAATGCCCAATAGTTTACAAATCTTGAATCTCAGCTTTCGATAACCACCAGTAACGCACCATATAAAGTTTGTGTTTTAGAATGAAATAACAATGCCTCAGCTGAGGTCACATCAAGACAGATTCAGAACGAAATATAAGCTCTCTGAACACGCTTGTTCAATTATTCAAAGTCATCACCCCCTGTGTTATATTAATATTTTGCACTGAATCAAGGCCCACTTGGACATTTATTACCCGGTCTGTATGATGCTTCCTCTCCAGCAACTTCTGTCTTGCGTGGGGGCAGTTTCCTGGACTCGAGTTGGCAGTTAGTTCCTCTGTATTGTGTGGTTCTAGGCTGAGCACAGGCGGCGTCCTCTTTTGTGGGTTAAGTAGTTTTCCAGCCAATTCAAAAGGCTCTCTATCCAGAGACATGGCACAAGCCCTGAACTGCAGCTCCAGCAGTTTTCCAGATAATGTTTGGATATGTTTGGCACAGATTCTGCTCTTCTTTCACGCACTCTTAATTGACCCAGGGCTGGGCCCCTGCCTTCAATGTAATGACAGAGTGAGGGATGCACTGGGCCCTGAAGTTGCAGATTCTGGATGGTTCTGTTGCTGCTAATGGACCAAGGCGCCTCATGGATGTCCAGCTTTCATCTGGATTTGTTCTGCAGCTATTCAGCTTAGCACAGTCATAGTGCGAAACAGCACGATGAAGGCATCTTCAGTGTTACAATGATATTTCATTCCACCAGGCTGTGAGCTGGTTCCTCCTACAAATATGGACATGTGCAAATCGATTCGCGAGGATGGTTTTCAATGGGTTTCCTTTTTTCCCTCTCATTGACAGCGTCACCACATTCCGAAGTCCCAGTTAGGTGGCAATGCCCTTCAGGACTAGTCTAATTGTGCATTTCGCGCTGCTGACGAACCACTGTTGATGATGGACATTGAGTCTCCAAACATGAGAATATTTTGTGGCCTTCATATCCTCAATACTTCCAAGTGGATTTCAAAATGGAAAAACACTGATCGACAGCTAAGGTATCCTGGCACATGGTAACCAGTAAAAGATTTCCGTCCCATTATTAGTCTAATGCCATGAGGCTTCCCGCCATTCGTGGTCAATGTTGAGGAATTCCAGGGTCAAAGCACCGCCTAGTGTATACTATTGACTTGCTACCTCCGGTGGGTCTACCCCGACTTTGGGACAGGATAGGGTCAGGGGGAGTAATAATAATCCCAGGAATGAAAGGTTTAACATATGAGGACGTTTGAGGACTCTGGGTCTATACTCGATGGAGTTTAGAAGGATGAGGGGGGATCTGATTGAAACTTACAAATACTGAAAGGCCTGGATAGAGTGGACGTGGGGTAGATATTTACATTAGAAGGAGAGACTAGGACTTGAGGGCACAGCCTTAGAGTAAAGGGGAGACCTTTTAGTATAGAGATGAGGAGAAACTCCTTTAACCAGTGAGTGGTGAATCTATGGAATAAATTGCCACAGAAGGCTGTGGAGGCCAGATCATTGACTATAATTAAGACCGGGATAGATAGGATCTTGATTGGTAAGGGGAGCAAAGGTTACAGGGAGAAGGCGGGAGTATGGGGTTGAGAAAATTGCGGGAGGGAGAACAGCCAAAGTTCGTGGTACACATTGGTACTAACGACAAAGGCAGGAAGAGTGACGAGGTCCTGCAGCAGGAGTTCAGGGAGTTGGCAGAAAGTTTAAAAGCAGGACCTCTAGGGTTGTAATCCCTGGATTACTCCCTGTACCTTAACAGATGGTGTAGGAGGGACAGTTTCCGATATGTGGATCACTGGGATCTCTTCTGGGGCAGGTGGGACCTGTACAACAAGGACTGGGTGCATTCTGAACTGAAGGGGCACCAACATCCTGGCTGTGAGTTTTGCTAGTGTCACTCGGGAGGGTTTAAACTAGTGTGGCAGGGGATTTCAAACCAGAGCAAACGGTTAGCAGGTGAAATAAATGACTGGGAACTAGTGGATATGGCTAGTAAGACGTAGAGGAAGAGCAGGCAGGGAGAAATTACTGAACACAGTGGAACTGGGGGTCTGAAATGCATTTGTTTCCATGCGAGAAGCATAACAGGCAAGGTAGATGAGCTTAGAGCTTGGATTAGTACTTGGGGCTATGATATTGCTATTGCAGAGACTTGGTAGAAGGATGGAATGAATTGACAGATAAACATTCCAGGATTTAGATGTTTCAGGCAGGATAGAGAGTGATGTAGAAGAGGTGGGGGAGTTGCACTGCTGGTTAAGGAGAATATCACAGCTGTACGACAGGAGGACACCTCGGAGGGCTCATGCAAGGAGGCAATATGGGTGGAGCACCGGAATAGGAAGGGTGCAGTCACAATGTTGGGAGGTTACTATAGGCCTCCCCTTTTCCGGCGGGAGATTGAACAACAGTTAAATAGGCAGATTTTGGAACGATGTAAAATCAAAAGGATTGTTGTGGTGGGTGATTTTAACTTTCCCTATATTGATTGGGAATCAATTAGTGCTGGTGTTTGGATGGTGCAGAATTTGTAAGGTGCATCCAGGATGGCTTCCTGGGACAATATGTAGATAGTCCAAATCGGGAAGGAGCAATACTGCACCTGGCATTAAGGAACGAACCCGGGCAACTGGTTGAAGTTTCAGTAGGAGAGCATTTCGGGGAAAGTGACAATAATTCAGTAACTTTAAGGTACTGGTGGGTAAGGATAACAGGAGTCCTCGGGTTAAGGTGCTTAATTAGGGGAAGGCTAATTATAACAATTTTACGCAGGAACTGAGGAACCTAGACGGGAGGCAGATGTTTGAGGGCAAATCAACAACTAACATGTGGGGGGCATTCAAACGTCAGTTGATAAGAATTCAGGACCGGCGTGTTTCTGATAGGATGAAGAATAAGTATGGCAAGTTTAAGGAACCTTGGAAAACGGAGGATATTGTGATATTAGTCAAAAGGAAAATGGAGGCATTCATAAGGGCTAGAAAACTGGGAACAGAAAAAGCCCGTGGAGAATATAAAGAAAGTAGGAAGAAACTTAAGCAAGGAGTCAGGAGGGCTAAAAGGGTTCATGAAAAGTCATTGGCAACCAGGATTAAGGAAACTCCCAAGGCCATTTATACATATGTAAAAGGCAAGAGGGTAGCGAGGGTCAGAGGTGGGAATCTATGTGTGGAGCCAGAATAAATGGGAGAGATACTAAATGTGTACTACTCATCAGTATTCACCAAAGAGCAGAACTTAGCGGTCGATTTGTCTAGGGAACAGTGTGTAGATAGCCTGGACCATGTTGAGATCAACAAAGAGGAGTTGTTAGGCATCTTGAAGAATATTAAGGTGGATAATTCCCCTGGGCGAGATGGGATCTATCCCGGAGGACTGAGGGAGGCAAGCAAGGTGATTGCTGGGGCCTTGACAGAAAACTTATTATCGTCACTAGCTATGGGTGAGGTCCCAGAGGATTGGAGAATGGCCAATGTTGTTCCATTGTTTAAGAAAGGTGGCAGGGATAATCAAGAAAATTATAGGCTGGTGAACCTTACATCAATGGTAAGGAAATTATTGGGAAAAAAAATGATAGAATTTTCTACCATTTGGAAGCAAATGGGCGTATTAGTGAGACGCAGCATGGCATTGTGAAGGGGAGGTCGTGTCTCACTAACTGTATCGAGTTTTTCGAAGAAGTGACAAAGATGATCGACGATGGAAGGGCAGTGGATGTTATCAGCATGGATTTCAGTAAGGCCTTTGACAAGCTCCCCCATGGCAAACTGGTACAGAAGGTAAAGTCGCACGGGATCAGAGGTGAGCTAGCAACGTGGATACAGAATTGGCTTGGTCATAGAAGACAGAGGGTAGCAGTGGATGGGTGTTTTTCTGAATGGAGATCTGTGAAAAGTGGTGTTCTGCAGGGGTCAGTGATGGGACCTTTGCTGTTTGTAGCATACGTAAGTGATTTGGAGGAAAATTTAACTGGGCTAATTAGTAAGATTGCAGACGTCACTAAGGTTGGAGGAGTTGCAGATAGTGAAGAGGATTGTCAAAGGATATAGATCGGTTGTAGACTTGGGTGGAGAAATGGCAGATTGAGTTTAATCCGGACAAATGCGAGGTAATGCATTTTGGAAGGTCTAATACTGGTAGGAATTATGGACTAAATGGCAGAACCCTTAAGTGCATTGATGGACAGAAGGATCTGGGTGTACAGGTCTACAGGTCACTGAAAGTGACAACGCTGGTTGATAAGGTAGTCAGGAAGGGATATGGCATGATTGCCTTCATTGGCAGGGGTATTGAGTACAAATGCTAGGAAGTCATGCTGCAGCTGTATAGAAATTTGGCTAGCCACACTTGGAACATTGCTTGTAATTCTGGTCGCCACATTACCAGAAGGATATGTAGACATTGAAGAGGCTGCAGAGGAAGTTTATCAGGGTGCTGCCTGGTCTGGAGGTTATCAGCTATGATGAGAGGTTGGAGAAACTTGGATTGTTCTCACTACAGCGACGGAGATTGAGGGGCGACTTGATAGAAGTTTACAAAATTATGAGTGGCTTGGACAGTGGAGATAGTCAGAAGCTTTATCCCAGGGTGGATGAATCAATTACTAGGGGACATAGATTTAAGGTGAGAGGAGAAAACTTTAGATGAGATGTACAGGGCAAGTTTTTTACACAGACAGTAGTGAGTGTCTGGAATTCGCTGCCAGAGGAGGTGGTGGAAGCAGTACGATAGTGGTGTTTAAGAGGCAGCTTGACAAGTACATGAGTAGGATGGGAATAGAGGGATATGGACACCGGAGGTGGAAAATGTTTTACTTTGACGGGCAATATGATGGGGGCAGGGCAGGAGGCTGAAGGGCCTGTTCCTGTGCTGTACTTTTCTTTGTTATTTGTACTTTAGTTGCTATGGAGATGAAGTCTCGTCTTCACATTAAGGTTACACTCCATCGTGTTGTTTGACACTAGCATCATGATAAGTGACATAGATTTTGATCAGATCCAGCAACTCAAGATTGGGCAGCCATGAGGCGCCATCATCAGCAGCAGAATTGTATTCAAACACAATCTGCAACCTTTTGACAAGGCATGCCCGCAACACTACAATTACCGTCAAGCCCGGGGTTCAATAATTGTTCAAATAATAGTTCAGGAGGGAATGCCAGGAGCAGCTCGAGCGAAACCCAAAAATGAGATGTCAACCTCGTGAAGGTAAAAGAGCAGAAGCAGAATGCAACGGACAACGTTGAACGATCCCACAACCAATGGATCAAATCTGAGCTTTGCTGCCCTGCTATGTATACACATGTATGGTGGTGGAAAATTAAACAACTATTTCGAGGAGGAGGATCGGCAAGTATACCTATGCTCAATGATGGGAAAGAGCAAGGCATCAAAGTAAATAACAAAAAACAAGCTTCTGCAAATATCTTCATTCAAAAATGCCTAGCAGAACATAGTTCTGAAATCCTTCCTAAGGTACCCGGCATCACTAGTGAGAGAGTATATTAGAGTGGAGTATCAAGGTGGCGAATCAATTTGGGAGGAGCTACGAAACAGAAAGGGGCTGCAAACATTTCTTATAGGCTTCCAAACGCTATGTTATGTAGGGCATGGTATAAATCAGGAAATTAGAGCGAAGGCAATGCAGTAAATATGGGGAACTTCAAACTATGTTTGGACGTAGTGAAACTAATTAGAATGAATGCAACGAGGACGAATTCCTGGAAATACACGCGACGGTTTTGTATATTGAGCTATGTTGATGAACCAACTAGAGATGGGCTTTTTCATTATTTAATATTATGTAAAGGGAAAGGGCGCATTAATAATCTGGTTGTAAAGAAGCCTTTAGGGATGAATATCAATAGTGCATTCAAATTTAACATGAGGTTTGAAAGAGGTATAATTCAACAGAAAATCGGGAACTTTCTTCCTAACAGCACTCTGGTAGTACCTACTACATATGGACTGCAGCTGTTCAAGAAGGGAGCCCACCACCACCTTCCCAATCGCAATTAGGGATGGGTAATAAATGCTGGCCCAGCATGTGAAGTCCGGATCCTGTGCATGAATGAGCAAAACTTAAGCAATGGAAACTATGAAATTTTGAGGGGCAAGTTGGCTGTAGTAGATTTGTAAACGAGATAGAAAGGCATGTGGGTAGAGAGGAAATGTCTAGCATTTAAGCTATTGATATATTATTTCCGCCAAATGTACATTCCTACCAGGAACCAAAACCGGAATTTTCCAGCCCCGTGGGGGATGCAACCGGGCAGCCAAAATTCTATTGATCCAAAGATCCCTGCAACAGGTGGAACTGAAAAATCCCAGCCAGTGTCTCTTCTATATGGAGTAAGAAACAGAAGTCACCCCAACACTATTAGACAACCAAGAGACCAGTGAGGACTAAGAAATGAAATAAATTGAATTATTGAAAAATTGATATATCCTGGAAAATTGGTGGAATTGGAAACTGAAAAATCTCTTTAATCTCATGATTTATATCTCAGTGTTGAAAGAAGTGGAAACACTGATGGTCATCTTCAAAAATTCTACAGGTTCTGGAACAGTTCCAGCAGATTTGAATATGGCAAATGGAAAACCACTATTTTATAATGGAGGGATAGGGAAAACCTTGAAATATGGAACTGTTAGCCTGACATCAGTCGAAGTTGGACGGTAGAAGGATCAGAAAGTTGACAACTATAAAGTAATGGTGGTATTGGGAAGAGCCAACATGGATTTAAGAAAGAAAAATCATGTTTTTTAAATCTGTTGGAGTTTTTTTTTGAGAATGTAACGAGCAAATTAGGTAAGGGAGAACCTTGGATGTGGTATAATTCGATTTTCAGGAGACTTTCAAAAAGATCCCACAGAAGATGTTAGAAAGTGAAATTAGAACTCCTGCGTTGGTGACAATATATTGGCATGGAGTAAGGATTATTTAACCAAAAGAAAACAGAGAGTATGGAGAAACGGATCATTCTCAGGTTGGTAGGCTGTGACGAACAGCGTTCTGAAAGGAATTGTGTTTGGTCGTCAGCTGTCCCAATCATATCAACTATTTGAATGTTTGGTTCAATTGCACTATTTACAGGTTTGCTGATGGCATAAGACTAGGTGGCAGTGTAAGGTGTCAGCCAGATGCAAGGAGGCTTCAAGGAGATGTAGACAGTCTAAGTGAGTGTGCAATGATCAGTTAGATGGGTGCCAACATGGAAAAATTTCAAGTTATCTACTTTCGTAGGAAAAGAAAATGTAAGTGCAGAGAACTTCAGAAATGCTGAGCGATTGTGAAGTGTTGACATCCACAGGGACCTGAATTCTGTTGTTCACGAGTCACTGAGAGCTGACATGCAGGTGCAGCAAGCAATGAGTAAAGATAATTTGATGTTGGCTTTTACTGCAAGAAAACATGAGGACAGGAGTAAAGACATCTTTCTGAAATTTCATAAAACATTGCTGAGACCGCACTTTAACTTTATTATACAGTCTGAGTCGCATTCCCTATGGAATAATATTCTTGCCTTAGAGGGAGTGTAATGGAATTTCAGCAGGCTAGTTCTTGCGATTCAGTCTGGTGAAGAGAGGTTTTGGAGACGGCAAACTACATTCACTAGAGTTTAGAAGAATGAGAGGTGATCTCAATGAACTAAACAACATCCTTACAATGCTCGGCAAGGTAGATGCAGGAAGGTTGTTTCCCCTGAATGAGGGCACTGAAATCAGGGGACAGATTCTCAGAACTAGTGGTAGGCCATTTACAGCTGAACTGAGGAGGTATTCTTTCACTCAGAGTGTAGTGAATTTTTGGAATGACACCACTTCATTAACATTTTCCCATGCACCCCTCCTCCCGGCCCTCTTGCACTGACATCCCACCCTCTCCACCGCCCCCCCTCCCTCCCCCCACCCAAGAGGGAGATGGAAGCTCAGCACTTTAGTCTTGTCAGGGCAGACATTGACATGGGATAGACACCAAATTCATCAAGAGATATGGGGCTTGTGTACGGAAATTGTACTGAGGTAGAAGATCTTCCATGGTCTAACTGAATGCCAGAGCAGGCTTGAAAGGACGATTAGTCAACTCTCAATCCTATTACCTACACCTCCTTTTCTTATCAATTTTGTCATATATCAGCCAATTAGAATCACTCCAAGAGATATCAAGAAATGGCTGACTGTACTTAATAAGCCAAGAAAAATGGACCCTGAGTATATTCAATGCTATAACACGACGCCACCAGCTAAGCTATTCCAGTACATGCATACCGCTGGCATTTACCCAGCCATGTGGAGAATTTCCAATGTGTACCCTGTCGATAAGAAGCACGGCAAAGACAACCATCTCATTGCCACCCCATCATTCATTTCTGTACTTTTGATTGGATTTCGACTCTAGAGGTAACCATTTGTTGCGCACTCTTACCAATATGATTATGGGCAGATGCCTATCGACAGATAAATCGGTGAGAACATGGTCAAATATTGTGGTTCCCTTTTGTTGGTTCCCTCAACATCTGCCACAGACACTCTCTGGCACCTGTGTCCTACAGCACACGATCAGCTGTGTCAGTAGTTTTGCTACCTAGCCATTCAGTGATGGAAGGGTTCATCGACAGGGAGAATATGTCGTAGTTACTCAGAGACAGCCTGCTTACTGACGCTTAGTTTGAGTTCTGCCAATATCACTCAACTCCTGATTTTGTTACAGCCTTGATCCAAGCATGGACAAATGATCCAAAACAAAAAGATGAGTGGAGAGTGAATGTTATTGACAAAAAGCCAGCATTTGACTGAGCCAGGTACCAAAGCATGAGCAAAAACTGAATACATTAAATTCAGGTTGAAAGTTCTCCTCTGGTTGAATTGGGAAACGAAGATGATATTGTTTGTTAGAAGTGAGTCATCACATTCCTAGGGCATCACATTTAATGTTCAGGACAGTGTCCTAGGAGCACAGGAACACATGAACATATGTGTTAGGAACAGGAGATGGCTAATCAGCCCTTTGAGCCTGCTCTGCCAATCTAGGAGCCATTTGAATGTGATCACAATACAAGTCCCAACCACCTTCAGCGGTTTCAATAATGACCTTCCCTTCACCACAAGGACAGCCGTGGACTGTTCTCTGAACACTGAAAATTATTCAACATTATTTGTTGCTACTCATATAGAGAAGCAGTCCATATACATATGGATCAAGATCTGGACAATCTTCAGGCTTGGGATGATAAGTGGCAAGCATCAGTTGCTCCACACAAGTGCAGGCGCTGACCATCTAAAATAAGAGAAAGTCCAACCATCTCCCCTTGACATTCTTCCGAATGGCCATCACAGAATCCTGAGCCACCCACTTCCTGTTAGTTTCAATTAACCAGGAAATGAACTTGGACCAGCCATATGAATGCACTAGCTACAAGAATAGGTCAGATGATGGTCGTTTGGTGGAGATTCAATGCCATCCTGACCTTCCAGAGCCTGTAAGCCACCTGCAAGGCCCAAGACAGGACTATGATAAAATACTCTACATTTGACTGAATGACTTCAACTCCAACAACCCTCGTGAAGATCGACATCATCGAGGATAAGTAAGCCCACTGGATGAGAATCCCTTCAGAAAAATGCAACGCCTACTACCTCCAACAGCAACACATAATGACAGCAGAGCATACCGTCTGCAAAATACACTTCAGTAACTCAACAAGGCCCTGACGACAATACCTTACAAGTCTACAGTTTCTACCCTTAATGGGGAGGCAGGGCCCCAGTTGTATTGTCACTGGGCCAGTAATACTGAGACATAGGGTAATGCTCTGGGTAACTGAGTTGGAAACTCAGCACGTCAGATGCTGGAACTGGAATTCAATATAACTTTGGAACTAAAAGTCTAAATATGACCACGAAACAGTTTTGTTACTGTAAAAACACATCTAGTTCACTAATGACCTTTAGGGGAGGAAATCTGCTGTCCTAACATGGTTTTGCCTATAGGTGACTCCACACCCAGAGAAATGTGGTTGATTCTTAAATGGCTTGTGAAATAGCCTAGCAAGTCATCCAGTGGCGTTAAAATGCTAAAAGTTCTAAAAGGATTGCAACTAGACAGCTTAACTGGCATCAGTCTAGGCAGTGAGAAACAACAACGGCAAACTCGGCCCTGTCTACCCCACAAAGTCCTCGTTAATAAAACTTGAGGGCCTGTGCAACCTTTCGCAGAGCTGGCTCACAGACTTGACAAGTAGTACCCTGACAAAATCATACCCACGAAATCATAACTTACAAATAATTCCCAGGTATCACCATCACCATTCCGGGATATGTCTTGTTCCATTGGCAGGACAGACCTAGCAGAGGTGGTGGCACAGAAACATGCAAGAGGGAGGGATTTCCCTGTGAGTTCACAACATTGACTCCGGATCAGCAGAATCCATATGGGATCAGGTGAAACATTGTCTCCAACATCTCCTGCTCATTAATATATACTGCCACCCTCAAGTGATGAATCAGTGTTCCTCCATGTTAAACATCACTTGGAGGAAGCACTGAAGGTGGCAAAGTGCACATAATGCACTTTGACTTGGGGCATTCAACGTCCATCATCAAGAATCGCTCGGTAATGCCAATACAGGCGGAGGTGACCGAATGTGAAAAGGCACAGCTGCTAAATGGGGCTGCACTGTGTGGTGAGGAATCTAACAGGAAGGAAAATCACACTTAATCTCATCCACATCAACCTGCCTGCCGCAGTTGCATCTGTCCATGACAGTATCAGCAAGGGTGACCATCACACAATCGTTAAGGAGATGAAATTCCGTCATCACATTGTGCATTCCCTCAATCATGTTGTGTGGCACTACCACCCTGCTAGATTTGGTAGATTCCAAATAGAGCTAGCAATTCAAATCTGAGCACCCACGAGGTGCTGTGGGCCATCAGCAGAATTGGACTCAACCACAATCTGTAACCTCATGACCCAGCATATCCACCACTCCAACATTACTAGCAAGTTGAAAGCCCAACCCTGATTCAATGAAGAGGGCAAGAGGGCATGCCAGGAACAGCACTAGGCATGCCTAAAAATGAGGTGTCAACATGGTGAAGCTAAAACTTTGGACTACGTGCGTGCCAAACAACATAAGCAGCAAGTGGTAGACAGAACAAGGCGATTCCACAACCAAATAAGATAAGCAGTCCAGCCACATCCAGTCGTGAATGGTGGTGGTCAATTAATCAACTCATTGGAGGACAAAGCTCCACAAGTATCACCATCCTCTATAATTGGGGAGCCCAGCATACCAGTGCAAAAGATAACTATGAAGCACTTGTTACAAACTCAAGCCAGAAGTGCTGGGTGGATGATCCATTTCGCCCTTCTCCACAAGTCCAGACCAGCACAGATGCCAGTCTTCAGCCAAATCTATTCTGTCCTCGTGATTTCAAGAAACAACTGATGGCACTGGATGTTGCAAAGATGAATGACCCTGAAAAAATTCGGGCAATATGCAAAAGACTTGTGCTCCATGTCATGCCACGTCCCTAGACAAATTGTCCCAGTACAGTTGCAAAACTGAAGTCTACCTGACAGTATGCGAGTTTGCATAGGTCTGTCCCGTTCATAAAAAAATAAAACAGTGCAAGTCCAACCGGTTCATGTACAGCCTCATCAGTATACAGTCAATCATCAGTAATGTGATTGAAGGGGTCAACAACACCATTATCAAGCGACACTTGATTATCAATAGCCTTCTCACTGATGCTCAGTTTGTGTTCTGCCAGGGCTACTCAGCTCCTGACCATATTACAACCTTGGTTTAAAGATGAACAGAGTAGCTGATCTCCAGAGGATACTGAGAATGACTGCAGTTGGCATCAAGTCAACATTTGACCAAGTGTGGCATTAATTATCAATGGCTGTGGATGCTGGACGTCAATCATCTCAGTTCCAGGGCATAAATACAAGACTTCCTTAGCATCGTGTCCTCAAACCAACCACGGTCAGTTGCTTCAAGAACGTCCTCCATTGCGCCTTAAGGTCAGAACTGAGGATGTTCGCTGATGGTTCCACAATATTCAGCAACATTCATGGCTCCTCACTTACTGAAGCAGTCCTTGTGCAAGTCAGCAAGACGTGGCGAAATCCAGGCTTGAGCTAACAGCTGTCAAGTACCATTGACGCCTTGTAAATGCCAGGCAATTACTATCTCCAACAAGGGAGAATCCAACAATCGCCACTTGAAATTCAATGTCATTACCATCGTTGAATCCACTACGATCAACATCCTAGTTGTCATCATTGTCCAGAAGGAGAACTGGAATAGCCGTAAAATACTATGGCTACTAGAGCAGAACAGAGGCTAGGGATATGGTTGTGAACAACTCACCTACTGTCTCTCGAATGTGTGTCCAGCATCAATATCTCACAAGCCAGGACTGTGATGGAATACTCCTAAATTGCCTGGATGAATGCAGCTCCAACAACACTTAAGAGACTTGACACCATCTAGGACAAAGCAGCCTGCTTGACTGGCACAACATCCACAAAAAACCTTTCCTCCAGTGCCGACGCACAGAAGCAGCAGAGTGTACCACTTACAAGGTGCATGTAGGAACTCACCAAACCTCCTGAGACAGAACCTTTCTAATGCACGGAAATTAGCATCTAGAAAGACAAGGGCAGGCTATACATAGGAAAACCACAACCTGGAAGATCACCATCTTGACTTGGAACTATATTGCCGTTCTATCGCTGTCCCTGGGTGAAAATCCTGGAACTCCCTCCCTAACAGCACTGTAGATGTACCAACACCACAAGGACATCAGTTGTTCAAGAAGGCAGCTCGCCATCGCCTTCTCAAGGGCTATTATGAAGTGGCAATTAATGCTGGCCTTGCCAGCGATGTCCCCGGATCATAAGTGAATAAAAATGAAACATGGCACTTATATGACAATCAGCTACCGTGTTCAATTTTACCTCCATCAGGGCTACCCCGCTCTGTTTGGCTTAAATTTACATTAAGACAGTATTAACCTAAGTGTGCTACATACAGCACAGCTAGATCTGCAGACAATGTGTCCAGCAGGTATTTCCTTCTTGGCTGAAGTCCTAACAGGCACAATGAAATATGGCTTTGTGTTATGTACACTAACCAGCTCATTCCAAGGACATTGTTGAAATAGTTGCTCAGAGGAGGGCCCTAGATCCAAGAATCTTCAGCTGCTTCATAAGTTCCTCTTAAAAAGGCAGAAACAGACAAGTTTTATGATGCTTGTATCATGTGAAGTACAATTTGCTACTCCTTAGACTTTCAAACGGTCAACATTAACCCGCAGCACAACCTCAACAAATGAGTCTTGACTTGAGGTTTAGCAAGTTATACTCACATCATAAAGTGTCCTGCAATTGATCATCCACAACAAGAGAAAGGAACTAGTCTCCTTGACATTCAATGACCTTTTTTCCCATCAACGACCCCAGTCACAACTATTATACACTCCTGATACAATGGACCAGAAAGGTACTGGATGTAACAGCATTTGATCGCATGCAGAGAAAAATCATGCAAAACGTCCTATGGATAAGGAATTTCAATATTTCAAGATACGTATAGGCAGAAATTGGGAGTGTTCTCATGGAGAAGGGAACGTAGAGAGGAGATTTGAAAGAGGTGTTCAAAATCGTGTTGTTACAGTCGTTCTCCGAGATGAGTTTGCAAATTGTTTTACTGACAGTTCATTGGAACGACATGTTCTGGAACCTACTCTGGATAAAATATGCAGTGAGAAATAGTGATCACAATGTAGTTGAATTTCATATAAAATTTGAAAACCACATAAGGAAGAATCGTAAAATTAGTCAAAGGCAATTACATAGGTCGGAGGGGAAAGCTGGCGAGCGTTGATTCGATAGTTAGAGTAAAAGGTACGGTGATAAATAAACTATGGGAATTTTTTCAATACATAATTCAAAATGTTCAACAGAAATGCATTATGTTATTAAAACAGCGAGGAAAAAAAGGCACCAATGGCATACCGTGGATGTAACATTTAGATAGATTGATAGACAGCTAGTTAGATGGATAGATAGATAGATAGAAAGAAAGAAAGAAAGACAGTAGAAAACGTATGTGAGTAGTAAAGACACACTTTCGCTAATTTAGTACATAATTTAGAATTTCACTAGGGGTGTCACACTAATTAATCAATGGGAAAATAAGATGGTAAACTACATTTGGTATTTTTGTGTTATACTCCAGCAGTTCCTTCATTTCCATACTTACGCAAGGAGTTATGTGACTGTGAGTTGGTGTACAGTGAGCAGAGGACAGATGAATTTACATCTTCCCGTTTCTCAGCGTCAACATACACAAAATGCTTGGGTGCGTTCCTGATGTCACTTGACCATACATTTTGTCTTTGTATTCAATAATAGAGGTTGAACTCTCTGCTGACCAGATCGGAGGGGGGAAATGCTGTTTTAATGGAAATGTCCTTGAAATAGTAATCCAGAGAACCAGGTTAACTCGCGAGGGAAACAGGTTCAATTCCCAACCAGAGTCGCTGGTGGGATTTAATTTCCAGTGATAAGTCTGTAATAAAATGCTGATCTCAATTAGGTAATCGGGAAGCTATCATCGATTGCTTTAACAAGCCATCTGTTTCACCAACGCCCTTAAAGGAATGACATCTGCTATCCTTGAGTCCAGACGGAGAGTACTGTAGATGACTGTAAACTGTCCCCTGATATGGGCCAGTAGGCCACTCTTTAACGGACAATCAGGGACAGGCTGGTTCTGTCAGTAAAGACCAATCTCATGAAAGAATGAAAAAAAAATATGACTTGTGATTTAGGTTATGAGGAATCCTCGAGGCTGCAGAGTCTGCAACAAGCCGAACTTGGTGCAGCACAGGGAATAGAACGGGTAACCAACTGAGAACACGTTACAAACCTAAATGATGGATAGATTCTGCTTTCTTCATACATTGTTAAATTCAGAGTGCTCAGTATTCCAAAGGAAATGATGACGGATTGGGAAAGCAGGCCACGTGTGACAATTGACAAGAAAAGAAGAGAACGAGAAATAAACTAGAATTAGCGTTTTAGTTTTACTGATCACATTATTTAATTAATTTAATTTTGCAATTGAATACACTGCCTATATAATCCTATTCGTTAACTCCGCTCTGAATTCACTCTGGATTCCAGCATAAATAAACGGGTTGACCCAGGAACTCCAAAGCTGAAGCATTTTTCCAACTTCCTCCAGAGAAATGTTTATTCACCGGAATCGGGACTTGAGAAATAAGTAACTTTCCCAATTCGGACAAAGATGCTTTTTATAATATTTAGCAAATTTGACATGATGAAGCTGCCTGATATGGTGAAGAGTAAAACAATGGACTTCCTTCGCTTCTCCATCCCTGGGTCACTCTGATTCTCACCATTGTTCTGTGCCCGGAATCTCAAGCAGTCTTTATTGGCCACTGGAACGTGTTTTACGGTTGGAGCATTGAGCAGTAAAATTAGAGAGAATGGAAGACAAGGGGTTAAAATGACGAGAGTCCAGTCAAATGCGGCCCATGCAGGTGATGTATAAAATATTAATTTTATGGCACAGAACCAGGGTACCTAGTTAATTATGTACACCTGTTCATATATAAGGTAGAAGAAGGTATTCCTTATACAACTCTGTGTACAGACTGCCCCTATGATGTGAGGAGCTGTTTTCTCGGTGCAGTATTTTATTTTCAGCTTCTCGCAACAAATAGCCATAAATCGATCAATAGTAAACGCTACTGTTAACCAGGAAGTACATTCTATGGCTGCATATATTAAGGCAAGACTGAGACTGCATATTGGTGTGATGGACAGTACACTGAATGGGAAATAAATCCCAGCAATCCGGTTTAATATCACAGCGGTTTTAAAGAGCAAAATGTCCATTGCGCTCATGGAAACCAGTTACTAAGTGACACATCTGGAGAGACCACATCTTCCTCGGGACAGGATCACAATTACTGCAAAGTTAGCTGTGAGAGTGACAAAGAGACAGAGAATGAGAAGATGAAAGAGAATGATTAGAGTAGGAATGCGTGCCATAGAGGTAAGGAGGACAGAAACCTTATAGGCAGCCTCAAAACAAAATTATCCCTTTTACAGGATCTAAGTTAAATTTGTAGCATTCAGGCGCGATCCTGAGTTGTAAAATTATCACTGTCGCTAGAGGAGCTTCTTTATGTGTTTAAAACAACTTTCTGGATAAAAGACAAGATAACAAAATGTCATTGGAATGTTCGAACTAACAAAGAATGTAAAGAAATATAGATTTCCCAAACTTAACTTGGAGTGAAAAACCTGATAAGAAAAAGAGAACAGCAGCAAAACACAGAAAATATGTTCAAGTCGCAGATGATTATACAACAAACAAAAAGCCTGGAAATTATATTCAGTGTGGGAAGCACGACTGCAACGTGGACAGGTCCATTTCAGAGTAGTTCTATTCGGTGTAAACATATCCAGTTAATCATTGTTATATTAAGTGTTTCTAGGTCTTGTTCAGTTTATTTGAATTCGGTGTAAATCTGGTTCTGTTCTGGAGCATTGCAATCTGTGTGTACAGCTTCACATCCGTGCAGTCATTTGCACGATGGACACATTCATTTCAGCAAGTCTAAGTACTGTCTGGGACCTCAGCAGGTTTTAACATAGTGTGCATAGGCTCAATTAGGTGCTGGACTATTCAGTGCCAATAGGCCCATTCAGAGATAAGATGGTTATATGCAGTTTGGAAAGGTCTACTTCACTACAGTTAATTTCAATTTGGAGTCACACTGTTCAGCAAGATTCAGGCTATTGTGAATTTATCCACCTAAACGCCATTCCGATTGATGGATGTTCTCATGAGCAATAGCAATTCACTAAATATATTTTTAATTTTGCAAAAACATTATCCAGCTCAAAGTGATCACATTCAATACATTCATGGGTCCAGATCAGTTCTGTGGACCCGGGTTCTTATCCTGCCATGGCAGATTGTGGAATTTGAATTCAATAATTAAGATGTCTGCAATTAACAGCCTAATGATCGCCACAAAACATTGTTGATTGTTGTAAAAACCCATCTGGTGACTAATGCACTTCAGAGAAGGGGCTCTGCCGTTCTTACTTGGCCTGGCCTCCAAGTGACTACAGGGCCCTCAACAATGTGGTTGATACTTAAATGTCCTCTGAACAAGAGCAATTGGTGATGGGGAATAAAGGCTGATCTAACCAGTGATGCCCACATCCTATGAGTAATTAAAGAACATGTTCAGCACGTTCACATTCTGTCTCCACAGGTCCAAGTCCACAGTCTAACATTCCGACTGGCAAGATTGTATTCAGCACAGATCCAGGTCAACATGATTACTGCCAGACTGAGCTGAGCCTGGTTATACTTAGCAGAAAATAGGAAATGACATAGAAATCAAAATGCTGGAAGTCACTCGCATGTTCACAAGGATTAGCAGCATCTGTAGCCATGCCTGCTGGCAGGTCTACTGAGCGTTTACTACAATGTCTACTTCGATGTCACTGTTTCAGCATCCGCTATAATCCGGTTTTATAATTAGCGTCAATTATACTCTCAAAGCAGTTTCTCATTCAGTCAGGACATGGCTCGATCAGCACAATTATATTTTGTTTTCAAGGGGCTATTCTGTACTCTTCCATTGGCTGCTGATTGGTCTAGCTTATGCCTTCCAACACTTTGGGAGTTCCCAGTTTCCCAGACGGAGCATTTGACTTTTAACTAGTGAGTCCCATCAATCTACTCTCCCCTCCCCTATAAGGATGGTCCCCTGATTTCTTGTAGGATGATCCAAACAGTGATCATCCACTGCCGCCTTCCAAAGTCTGGCTGAACTTGTTCACACACTTTACAATTCCCCTTTAACTTCATCAATTATATTAAATATTCTGATGTGGGCATTTGAATTGCTCAAACTATGCATTACTATTAGTGCGATGTGCGAGACACCATTTTTTACAGGTCTGCGCAGGCCTCCACCCTCAAATGCTCTGATAATATTTCACATCCGTCTGTAAATGTGTCTGCTTCGTTTCATGGTCTCACTTGGAAGTGGAAAATGCAATTAACATTAGTATTGTTGTACAAAGAGACATGTCGAAGCTTTTAGCCTTGCACTCATCAGAACATTTCACAAGAATACCAATAAAAGGGGAAACAACAGTTTACACTACATATATTTTCTGTACTTATATACAGGTTAAGCTTTTTTCCACACTTATATTGTTATTCAACCGAATTATCCTGATGAGTGCTAGACGAAAACTTTTGAAATGTCCTTTTATTTTCATTAGTTAGCTTTGGTACCAAGTCCACTCCTCCACGTTTTGACATGAATCATCGTTTTGTTGTTATCTTTTTTGATTGGCCGCTGGTCAACATTCACTATAAGCCCATTGACTCCTATGCATAACTTGTCAAAAATTGAAGGTTTCCCTTCAGAGATCAAATTTTGTCCACCTCTTTAGCATCTGTTCTGATGACGAGGCTTCCATGCCAGCACTTATCAATGTTTTTAATTTCCCTCTGCCGAAATTCCCATTGTTGACGTGCCCTGGACCGTCTCCACCCGATTTTATTCAAATTAATATCGGCCAAACATCCCACCCTACTCCCCTCTACAATAACCAGTATTGAATTCTTCTTGTCCTCACTTTCCCCACATATTCATTCGCAATAAATTGATTTTCCCTGCAATTTTAATCATAACCAACGTATTATAAGAACACAACAAGTCTGAGCAGGAGTGAACCACATAGCCTGTCCTGACTGACCCAGCATTAAATACGATGATGACTGATATTTCAGTGGAACTCGAATTTCTCACTCGCTCTCTATATCCCTTCATTCCCTGAAAGAAACAACAATGTCTATCTCAGCCATAAGTATATTCAAAGAAGCAACTCCAAATACCCCGGGTAGAGAATTCCAAACATTCACAATCTTTTCAGTAAAGAAATTTCTCATCAACTCCGTCCTAAATGGCCACTCACTTATTTTGGAATTGTTACCCCATGTAATATATTCCCTGGCCAACCTCAAGACAATTGATAATTGTTTATGTTTTAAGGCATCATCATTCATCTTCTTAATGCCAGTGATCATGAACCCAATTTATTCATCCTCTCATGCAAGGCCAGTCCTCTTGTACCAGGAACTAATCTGGGGTCCCTTCGCTGCTCTCTCACCAATGCTGCTAAAGCGTTACTTCAATATTGTGACGCATTATTGCGGGCACCCCCTCACCAAATCCCTGTGTGTATTTTAGCAGGGCTTTTTTCTTTCTAAATCCCAATCCTCTTGCAGTAAATAATAACATGCACACGCCTTTCTAAATGCTTGCTGTATCCCCGCGCTTCATTAGTACGTCCCTTGTACAAGCACACCAAATCCTTCTTGAGCATCAACATTTACAAATTGCACGTCTTTTTAAAATATTTTACTTTTCTACGCTAATGACCAAAGTTATTACCTTCGCAATTCCCACAGTGCAGGTCATTTTCCATCTGCGTTGCCACTCAACCTATTTAGATTTATTTGTGCTATATCTGTGCCCTCCTTACCGCTGACCTTTCCACAAAGCTTTGCATCATCAGCAAACCTAGATGCATGATGTACTGATTTTCATCTAAATCAGAAATCCGGATTGTAATTAACTGACCCACTAGCACTGCTCCATGCATCACACCGCATGTCATAGGCCTCCAACGTGAAAAATCCCATTATTCGCCACCAGTATGCTAACCAATATTCAATCAATGGTAATATATATATACCCCCAAAACCATGAGTTCTTATCTTGTCAATTAACTTTTTTTATCTGTGGTATCTTATATAATACCTTTTGAGAATCCAGGAACACTGCATTTAATGGTTTATCTGCATCATAATCATATTGTCGGATAATACGGTTAGAAAGACCATGTTTCTGGTAATCTATGAGAGACAGAAGATAACACTATCCATGAAACTCCAGGTTCTTGATCACTTATGACCTACAAAATATTGTCTCGCTGTCTTGAATCTGTTCACGGTGTTTATAAAGTTCCAAACAGAAATATGAATGTAATACCTAACAATGAAACCGATACATAGCGAGACCCGGCTCTCAATGTTCCGACTTCAGAGTTCTCCGGGGTCCAATCTTCGTCACTTCATGTCTTGTCATGTCCTTATTAGCACAGGCTATCGGTGTTCTTCAAGACGTGCTAACCTCATCGTCTAGCCCCCTTTATTTTATGCCCATTCCCATTCATGTCATAGCAAGCTATTTTAAACCCCAGCATGTAGGCAATTAGGATCTGGGGAATTATTCCTTTTGATTACTTACAGTTATTGTTCACTGCTGATATTAAATGCCTTAATGTCTCTTTCCTTTAAGAAATGATGTTGCCATCCAATTCTGCAATGCAAGTTGTGCCTTATAGAGTGAATGGCGGCGCAACATAGTTGTTTAACGTCTCTGGCATCTCCTCATCCCCTATTAGAGATTCCCTGGTTTAATAGAGTAGTGTTCCATTTAGTTACTCTCTTTCCTTTTGATAAACTGGCGTACATTATTGTATTTCTCAGTTTATTCAAATTCCTTGATCGTTTACAACATATTGTATGGCATCCTTACGTTAAGTTTTCAAGCCCCTTTATTGGTTTCTGATACCTTGCAATTCTCAGACTCGCTATTATTCTTCCTAAGACTGTGAGCCTCTTCCTTTAAACTAATCAGATTCTGAAATTCCTGAGCAAGCCACAGACGAATTTTACATATTGCGTTTTTGTTTTTCAGTTGACTGTTTACATTGTTGTTGAACATTTTGATTTTTGAAGAGTTTCACTCCTGATATACCACCATAACTTTAATCGATTTATCGAAATCAACCGTTTCTCCCCATCCCAACTATGTATTCAGCATTGATTATATTGGAAATTATTGATTGTGTTGGGTGCAGGTCGTTTCAAATCATTTAAAGCAGTCAACTGCATTATTGTTCAGTTTTCAAATCTTTACATGGTGGTCAATTGCATTCTGCTCACAATTACCCAGTGTTTTTTTTTGTAATATTGGATTTCAGATTGCAGAATAATTTATTAATTTTGGATTTTTTTCTCTTCAGGAATGTTTCCATAAAATATTGCTCCAGGAAACTGTAAGCCATCCACAAACTTATCTTCTTGACTATCATTTTCAAATTGATTGGCCCAGCATATGTGAAGGGTAATGTCCAAAACAATTATTACATTGCCTTTGTAATGCATTCCAATGCATTATTCTTAATTGCTCGATATAACGGCATGATGACTGTTTGGGCAGATATAATCTATTCCAACCTTTGTTTTCTGTCTCTGGATATTCCCAATAAGTCTCCATATAGACTCTGCCTCGTGACTCGTTAAAGCCTGTCTGCCATCTACAAGGCACAATTCATGAGTATGATGAAATACTCTCCACTTGCTTGAATGAGTGTAGCTCTCAAAAAAAGAGGTTTGATAGCATCCAGGTTAAAAGAGCCTGCTTTGTTCGCTTCCCTTATAAATACATTCACTCTCTCCACCACCGACGAACAGGGGTAGCAGTGTGATACATCCATAAGATGTACTGCAGGAACTCATTAGTCCTCCTTAGGCAGCACCTTCCAAATCCACTGCCGCTACCATCTGAAGCACAAGCGCAGCAGGTGCAAAGGGAAGCCAAAATCTGGGAGTTCCCCTGCAAGATACCCATCATCCTGTGTTGTGAGTATATCGCCTTCCATTCACTGTTGTGGGGTCAACACCCTGGAACTCTCTGCACAACTGCACTGTTGGTGTGCCTACACCAAATGGACTGAAGCAGTTCAATAAGACGGCTCAGCACCGCCTTCTCCAGGGCAATTATTGGTAAGGAGTAAATACTGGTCTATCTACGTTTCAAGAATTAATGAAACCGGGCGATCAGATGGCTACTTATCAGTTCAGAATGATATGGACGGATTGCCTTACAGCTAATGCTGGGGCCATCTTGCAGCTTCCTTGAGAGTTTATTTTTTTCTCTATGCAACTCCTGCAGTCATTAATAGCAGCACTCTTGCCTTTAAAGCTAAATATCGATGGGCACAAAGACATCCAGAAACTTGAACAAATAATCCAGTCTGGCATTCAATGCCATACTCAATGATTGTGTTCTCCCGGTTGTCAGGAAGATATAATAATTTTAATAATGTTACTGGAATTTGTCGTAAAATAATATTGGATTATATGTCTATGGGCGCCCGTGGGTGCATGTGAGAGAGAGAGGTAGAGAGAGGGAGGGTTAAACTTAATTGAATTATTAGCAGCTGATCTGAAGGCTTTGGAGTATCAGAAGAAAAGCTAGGTTGAAATGTTGACTAGGTAAACATAGGTCTAAGGGGAACATTTATATTTTAAGCATACCACACTAGATTGATTCAAAACAAGGGGTGACAAGTTTCACAGAGCCAGGAGGAGTTAAGAAACAGTGCTTATAATTTTTGCAAAGAGTATTTGTAAACTTAGACAATGAAACATTTTCATTATTAGAAAGCTGAAGTAAAAAGGCAGAGTGAAACAATGGGAACTATCGTCATGGTTGACAGAGACAGCTCGGGCCAGTGTCCTGCCGAGATAATAGAATATATGAACTATTGACATGGTCTGAACATTGACTGAAACCTGAGTTTTGAAATAGTGTGCTTCTCCGGAAGGCTGGTACAATACATTAGTTTTCTTCACAATGAACTTGAGGGAGAATTCCTTGAGTGCTTTGGAATTGAGGGCCTTAACAGATTTCATATGTAACTCTGGACCAGCAGATAAATTATTGGGAGACAGAAAATTATAAAGTATATTCTTGGATACCTTGATCTTTGCCTGGATTTGAGTCAGATTGAACAGTTCAAAATTTACACAATATCTGACATCAATTCAAGGATCAGGCTCATGGAAAGCATCAGAGGACATGGCGGTAGCGGGAACAATGAAGGGGATTGAGGCTATCAGGCATCCCTGCTTAAATCCATTCGTGCTTTGGAAAAAGTGGGGAGACTTACCATTACCCAACACACGCATGAGGGGTTCCGAGGGGAGACTGAGGCTGTCCAGGTGGTTATTGAGGGTTTCCAGGGGGAGACTGAGGTTTTCCGATTGAGTGAGTCCGAGGGGGAGTCTTAGGGTGTCCTGGGAGAGATTGAGGGTGTCCAGGAGGGAGATTGAGGGTGGTTAGGTGGAGAATGAGGTTGCCCGAGAGGAGAATTAGGGTGTCAATGGGCAGACTTAGGTTGTCCAGCTGGAGACTGAGTGAGTCTGACGGGAGGTCTGAGCGTGTCCAAGTGAAGATTGAGGGAGTCCGAGGGGAGACTGAGGGTGTTCAGGTGGAGACTGAAAGTGTCCAGTGGGAGACTCATGGTGTCCAAGAGAGAGACCGAAGGTGCCCTGGGAGAGATGGAGGCTGTCCAGGGAGGAGAATGAGGATGTCCAGGGGGAGAATGAGGGTGTTGGAGGGGAGACTATTGGTGTCCAGAGGGTGACTGAGGGCGTCCAGTGGGAGACTGAGGATGTCCAAAGGGCAGTCTGAGTATGTCCAGGGAGAGACTGAGGGTGTCCGAGGGAAGATTGAGGGGTCCTGAGGGGAGATTGTGTGTGTCCAAGAGGAGACTGAGTGTGTCCTGTGGCAGACTGATGGTGTCCAAGGGGGCGACTGAGGGTGCCCAGGGGGGAGAATGTTGCGTTCAGTGGCAGACCTGGAATTTCCGCAGAGAGATTGAGGGTGTCCAGGGGAGACTGAGTGTGCCCAGGGCGAGACTGCGGGTGTCCAGAGGGAGACTTATGGTCTCCAGGGGGAAGTCTGAGAGTGTCCAGGGGGAGACGTAGGGTGTCCGAGGGGGGAGTGAGTGTGTCCCGAGGGAGAATGAGGGTGTCCGAAGGGGAGACTGAAGGTGTTCTGGGGGAGAGAGGGGGATCTGAGGAGAGAATGAGGCTTTCCAGGGGGAGACTGAGTGTGTCCAGGAGGAGATTGAGGGTGTCCACGGGGTGACTGAGGGTGTCCTAGGGAGAATCACGGTGTCCGTGGGGAGACTGGTGGTGTCCAGGGGGAGACTGACGTTGCCTAGGGAGGCGAATGTTGGGTTCAGAGGGAGAGTGAGGGTGGCCAGGGGTGATTGACGGTGTCCAGGGCAGACTGCGGGTGTCCAGGGCGAGACTGAGGGTATCCAGGGGGAGTCAAGGCTGTGCAGGGGGGAGAATGAGGGTGTCTTGGGAGAGACTGAGGATGTCCGAAGGAAGATTCAGGGGTTCTGAGGGGAGACTAAGGGTGTTCAGGGGGAGACTGAGTGTGTCCACGGGGAGACTGATGGTGTCAAAGGGGGAGACTGACGGTGCCCGGCGGGGGGGGACTGTTGGGTTCAGGTGGAGACAGGGTGTCCAGGCGAGACTGAGGGTGTCCGATGGGGAGTCTGAGGGTGTCCAGGGAGAGACTGAGAGTCTCTAGAGAGGAGACTAAGGCTGGTCAGTGGGAGACTGAGGGTGTCTAGTTGGAGACTTAGGCTGTCCTAGGGGGAGACTGAGGGTGGCCAGAGGAAGACTGAGGGTGTCCAGGGGGAAGACTGAGGTTGTCCAAAGGAGAATGAAGGTGTCCGAGGGAAGACTGAGGGAGTTCCGAGGGAGAATGAGGGTGTCCGAAGGCGAGTCTGAGGTTGCCCAGGGGGAGACAAAATGGTTCCGAGGGGAGACTGAGGCTTTCCAGTTGGTGATTGAGGGTGTTCAGGGAGAGACTGAGGTTTTCCGAGCGGGAGAATGAGGGTGTGCAGGAGGAGACTGAGGTTTTCCGAGCGGGAGAATGAGGGTGTCCAGGAGGGGACTGAGACTGCCCCAGGCTGGTTACTGACGGTGTCCAGGGGGACAATGAGGGTGTATGGTTGAGAATGAGGGTGTCTGAGGGGAGACTGTCGGTGCTCCGAAGAGACTGCCTGTGTCAGAGATGGAGTATGAGTTTGTCCGAGGGAAGAATGATGGGGTCCAAGGGGAGACTGAGGGTGTCCAGGGGTAGACTAATGGTGTCTGAGTGGGAGACTAAGGAGGCCGTTGGGGGAGACTGTTGGGTGCAGGGAGAGACTGAGGGTGGCTAGGGGGAGACTGGGGCTGTCCAGGGGGGAGATTGTGGGTGTCCAGAGTGAGAATCAGGGTGTCTGAGGGGAGACTGAGGGTGCCCGAGTGAAGACTGAGGGTGCCCAGTGGGAGACTGAGGGAGTCTGAGGGCGGAGTCTGAGGGTGTCCAGGAAGTGATTGAGGGTGTCCAGGAGGGAGACTGAGGGTGGTTAGGTGGAGATTGAGGTTGCCCGAGTGGAGACTGAGGGTGTCCAATCGGAGACATAGGGTGTCAATGGGCAGACTTGGGTTGTCCAGTTGGAGACTGAGTGAATCTGAGGGTAGGTCTGAGGGTGTCCGATGGAAGATTGAGGGGGTCCGAGGGGAGACTGAGGGTGTTCAGGTGGAGACTGAAGGTGTCCAGTGGGAAACTCATGGTGTCCAAGAGAGAGACCGAAGGTGCCCGGGGTGAGATGGAGGCTGTCCAGGGTGGAGAATAATGGTGTCCAGGGGGAGAATGATGGTGTCGGAGGGGAGATGGTGGCTGTCCAGTGGGTGACTGAGGGCGTCCAGTGGGAGACTGAGTGTGTCCAATGGGAAGTCTGAGTGTGTGCAGGGAGAGACTGAAAGGTGTCTGGGGGAAGATTGAGGGATTCTGAGGGGAGATTGAGGGTCTCCAATGGGGGACTGATGGTGTCCAAGGGGGCGGCTGATGGTGCCTGGGGGGGAAAATGTTGTATTCAGTGGGAGACCTGGGGTTTCCACGGAGAGATTGAGGGTGTCCAGGGGAGACTGAGGGTGTCTGACGGGAGACTGAGGGAGTCCAGGGGGTGAATGAGGGTGTGCAGTACGAGACTGAAGTTGTCCCATGGGGATCGGAGGGTGTCTCAGGGAGAGAATGTGAGTGTGCAGAGGGAGACTTATGGTCTCCAGGGGGAAGTCTGACAGTGTCCAGGGGGAGACTTAGGGTGTCCGAGGGGAGACTGAGGGTGTCCTGAGGGAGAATGAGGCTGCCCAAGGGGGAGACCGAGGGTGTCCAGTGGGTGACTGCGGGTGCCCAGTGGGAGTCTGAGAGTGTCCAGATGGGAGACTGAGGGTGGTCAGTGGGGAACTGAGGGTGTCCGATGGGGAGTCTGAAGGTGACCAGGGAGAGACTGAGGGTGTCCAGAGAGGAGACTGACGGTGGTCACTGGGAGCCTGAGGGTGTCCTAGGGGGAGTCTGAGTGTGTCCAGAGTAAGACTGAGGTTGTCCAGGGAGAAGGCTGAGGGTGTCCAGGGGAGAATGAGGGTGTCCGAGGGAAGACTGATGGAGTCCCGAGGGAGAATGAAGGTGTCCGACGGCGAGTCTGAGGTTGTCCAGGGGGAGACAGATGGTTTCCGAGCGGAGACTGAGGCTTTCAAGGGGGTGATTGAGGGTGTCCAGCGGGAGACTGAGGTTTTCTGAGTGGGAGAATGAGGGTGTCCGAAGGCGAGTGTGAGGTTGTCCAGGGGGAGATGGAGGAGTTCCGAGGGGAGACTGATGCTTTCCAGGGGGTGATTGAGGGTTTCCAGGAGGAGACTGAGGTTTTCCGAGCAGAAGAATGAGGGTGTCCAGGGGGAGACTGAGGCTGTGCGGGGCTGGATACTGTTGGGTGTCCAGGGGGACAATGAGGGTGTATGGGTGAGAATGAGGGTGTCTGAGGGGAGACTGTCGGTGCCCCGGGGGACACTGTCTGTGTCAGAGATGGAGTCTGAGTTTGTCCGAGGAAAGAATGAAGTGTTCCAAGGGGAGACTTAGGGTGTCCAGGGATAGACTAATGGTTTCCGAGTGGTTGCTGGTGGGGGAGAATTTTAGGCTCAGGGGGAGACTGAGGGTGTCTAGGGGGAGACTGAGGCTGTCCAGGGGGGAGAATGTGGGTGTCCAGGGTGAGAATCAGGGTGTCCGAGGGGAGACTGAGGGTGTCCAGAGGGAAACTGAGGGTGTCCAGTGGGAGACTGAGTGAGCCCGAGGGGGAGTCTGAGGGTGTCCAGGGGGAGATTGTGGGTGTCCAGGAGGGAGATTGAGAGTGGTTAGGTGGAGAATGACATTGCCTGAGAGGAGACTGAGGGTGTCCGATGGGAGACTTAGGGTCTCAATGGGCAGACTTAGGTTGTCCAGGTGGAGACTGAATGAGTCTGAGGGGAGGTCTGACGGGGTCCGAGGGAAGATTGAGGGGGTCCAAGGGGAGACTGAGGGTGTTTAGGTTGAGACTGAAGATGCCCAGTGGGAGACTCATGGTGTCCAAGAGAGAGACTGAAGGTCCCCAGGGAGAGACGGAGGCTGTCCAGGGAGGAGAATGAGGGTGTCCAGGGGGAGAATGAGGGTGTTGGAGGGGAGACTGTTGGTGTCCAGAGGTTGAGTGAGGCCGTCCAGTGGGAGACTGAGGGTGTCCGATGGGCAGTCTGAGTATGTCCAGGGAGAGACTGAGGGTGTCCGCGGGAAGATTGAGGGGTTCCAAGGGGAGATTGAGGCTGTCCAGGGGGAGACTGATTTTGTCCAGTGGGAGACTGATGGTGTCCAAGGGGACCACTGAGGGTGCCCAGGGGGGAGAATGTTGTGTTCAGTGGCAGACCTGGGGTTTCCGCAGAGAGATTGAGGGTGTTCAGGGGAGACTGAGTGTGCCCAGGGCGAGACTGTGGGTGTCCAGAGGGAGACGGAGGCTTTCCAGGGGTGAGAATGAGGATGTCCGGGGAAGAATAAGGGTGTCCGATGGGAGACTGAGGGAGTCCAGAGGGGGGATGAGGGTGTCCAGTGGGAGACTGAAGGTGTCCGATGGGGATCCGAGGCTGTCTCAAGGAGAGAATGAGGGTGTCCAGAGGGAGACTTATGGTCTCCATTGGGAAGTCTGACAGTGTCCAGGGGGAGACTTAGGGTGTCCGAGGGGAGACTGAGGGTGTCCCGAGGGAGAATGAGGGTGTCCAAGGGGGGGATTGAGGGTGTTCTGGGGGAGAAAGGGGGTTCTGAGGAGAGACTGAGGCTTTCCAGGGGGAGACTGAGTGTGTCCAGGAGGAGATTAAGGGTGTCCGGGGGGGGGACTGAGGGTGTCCAGGGGAGTATGAGGATGTCCGTGGGGAGACTGACGGTCTCCAGGGGAGACTGAGGGTGCCTAGGGTGGCGCATGTTGGGTTCAGAGGGAGAGTGAGGGTAGCCAGGGGGAGATTGAGGGTGTCCAGGGCAGACTGACGGTGTCCAGGATGAGACTGAGGGTATCCAGGGGGAGACGGAGGCTGTGAAGGGGGGAGAATGAGGGTGTCTTGCTAGAGACTGAGGATGTCCGAGGGAAGATTCAGGGGGTCCGAGGGGAGACTAAGGGTGTTCAGGGGGAAACGGAGTGTGTCCAGGGGGAGACTGGTGGTGTCCAAAGGGGAGACAGACGGTGCCCAGGGGGGAGAATGTTGTGTTCAGTGGAGACTGAGGGTGTCCAGGTGGAGTATGAGAGTGTGCGTGGCGAGACTGATTGTGTCCAGGGGGAGGCTGATGGTGTCCAGGGGAGACTGAGGGTGTCCAAGGGGGAGAATGTTGGGTTCAGGGGGAGACTGATATTGTCCAAGGGGGTGACTGAGGGTTTCCAGTGGGAGACTGATGGTGTCCAAAGGGAAGTCTGAGGGTGTCCTGGGAGAAACTGAGGGTGTCCAGAGGCTTGACTGAGCGTGGTGAGGGAGAGACTGAGGGTGTTTGAGCGGGAATCTGAGGGTGTTCAGATGGAGACTGAGGGTGTCCAGGGTGAGAATTAGAGTGTCCGAGCGGAGACTGTGGGCGTCCCGGGGGAGAATGAGGGTATCCGAGGGGGAGTCTGAGGGTGTCCAGGGGGAGACAGAGTGGGTCCGACGGGAGCCTAACTGTGTCCACAGGGAAACCAAGAGTGTCCGGTGTATGACTGAGGGTTTCCGAGCGGGAGAATGAAGGTGTCCTGGGGGAGACTGAGGCTGTCCACTAGGGTGACTGAAGGTGTCCAGTGGGAGTATGAGGGTGTCCCTGGGGAAAGTCATGGTGTCGAGGGGGAAACTCAGGGTGCCCAGGGGGAGACTGAGGGTGTCCAAGGGGGAGAATGTTGGGCTCGGGGGAGACTGATGGTGTCCAAGGTGGTGACTGAGGGTACACAGGTGGGAAAATGTTGGTTTCATGGGGTGAGTGAGGTTGTCCAGGGGGAGATTGAGGATGTCTAGGGGAGACTGAGGGTGTCCAGGGCCAGACTCTGGTTGTACTGGAGGCGACGTAGCATGTCCGGGGGGGGAGAATGAGGTTGTCCAGGTGGAGAAGGAGGGTGCACAGTGGGTAACTGAGGGTGCCCAGTGGGAGTCTGAGTGTGTCCAGAGGGGAGAATGAGGGTGGTCAGGGGGAAACTGAGGGTGTCCGATGGGGAGTCTGAGGGTGTCCAGGGAGAGACTGAGGGTGTCTAGAGAGGAGACTGAGGGTGGTCAGTGGGAGACTGAGGGTGTCTAGTTGGAGACTTAGCCTGTCCTAGGGGGAGTCTGAGGATGTCCAGAGGAAGACTGAGGATGTCCAGAGGAAGACTGAGGGTGTCCAGGTGAGAATGAAGGTGTCTGAGAGAAGACTGAGGGAGTCCCGAGGGAGAAGGAAGGTGTCTGCAGGCGAGTCTGAGGTTGTCCAGGGGGAGACAAAGCGGTTCCGAGGGGAGACTGAGGCTTTCCAGTTGGTGATTGAGTGTGTCCAGGGGGAGACTGAGGCTGTCCGGGGCTGGTTACTGAGGGTGTCCAGGGGGACAATGAGGTTGTATGGTTGAGAATGTGGGTGTCTGACGGGAGAGTATCGGTGCCCCGGGGGAGACTGTCTGTGTCAGAGATGGAGTCTGAGTTTGTCCGAGGGATGAATGATGGGGTCCAAGGGGAGACTGAGGGTGTCCAGAGGTACACTAATGGTGTCTGATTGGGAGACTAAGGATGCCAGTGGGGGAGACTGTTGGGTTCAGGGAGAGACTGTGTCTGTCCAGGGTCAGAATGTGGATGTCCAGGGTAAGAATCAGGGTGTCCGAGGGGAGACTGAGGGTGTCCGAGGGGAGACTGAGGGTGTCTGAGGGGAGACTGAGGGTGTCCAGTGGGAGACTGAGGGAGTCTGAGGGGGAGTCTGAGGGTGTCCAGGGAGAGATTGAGGGTGTCCGGGAGGGAGACTGAGGGTGGTTATGTGGAGAATGAGGTTGCCCGAGTGGAGACTGAGGGTGTCCAAAGGGAGACTTAGGGATTCAATGGGCAGACTTAGGTTGTCCAGGTGGAGACTGAGCGAGTCTGAGGGGAGGTCTGAGGGCGTCCGAGGGAAGATTGAGGGGGTCCGAGGGGAGACTGAGGGTGTTCAGGTGGAGACTGAATTTGTCCAGTGGGAGACTCATCGTGTCCAAGAGTGACACCGAAGGTGCCCAGGGAGAGACGGAGGCTGTCCAGGGTGGAGAATATGGGTGTCCAGGGGGGAATGAGGTTGTCGGAGGGGAGATGGTGGGTGTTCAGAGGGTGACTGAGGGCGTCCAGTGGGAGACTGAGGGTGTCCGGTGTGAAGTCTGAGTGTGCCCATGGAGAGACTGAGGGTGTCCGAGGGAAGATTGAGGGGTTCTGATGGGAGATTGAGGGTGTCCTAGGGTAGAACTGATGGTGTCCAAGGTGGCAACTAATGGTGCCCAGGAGGGAGAATGTTGTGTTCACTGGGAGACCTGGGGTTTCCACGGTGAGATTGAGGGTGTCCAGGGGAGACTGAGGGTGTCCAGGTGGAGACGGAGGCTTTCCAGGGGTGAGAAATAGGGTGCCTAGGCGGAGAATGAGGGTGTCCGATGTGAGACTGAGGGAGTCCAGGGCGTGAATGAGGGTGTCCAGTGGGAGACTGAAGGTGTCCGATGGGGATCGGAGGGTGTTTCAGGGAGAGAATGAGAGTGTCCAGAGGGAGACTTACGGGGGAAGTCTGACAGTGTCCAGGGGGAGACTAAGGGTGTCTGAGGGGAGACTGAGTGTGATCTGATGGAGAATGAGGGTGTCCAAGGGGGAGACTGAGGGTGTTCTTGGGGAGATAGAGTGGTTCCGAGGGGGGAATGTGGCTTTCCAGGGGGAGACTGAGTGTGTCCAGGAGGAGACTGCAGGTGTCCAGGGGGTGACTAAGGATGTCCAGTGGGAATATGAGGGTGTCCGTGGGGAGACTGATGGTTTCCAGGGGGAGACTGAGGTTGCCCAGGGTGGCGAATTCTGGTTTCAGAGGGAGAGTGAGGGTGGCCAGGGCGAGATTGATGGTGTCCAGGGCAGACTGAGGGTGTCCAGAGTGAGACTGAGGGTATCCAGGGGGAGACGGAGGCTGTGCAGGGGGGAGAATGAGGGTGTCTTGGGAGAGACTGAGGATGTCCGAGCGAAGATTCAGGGGGTCCGAGGGGAGAATAAGGGTGTTCAGGAGGAGACTGAGTGTGTCCAGAGGGAGACTGGTGGTGTCCAAGGGAGAGACAAATTTTGCGCAGGGGGGAGAATGTTGGGTTCAGGTGGAGACTGAGTGTGCCCAGGGCAAGACTGAGGGTGTCCGGGGAAGACAGAGGCTGTCCAGGGGTGGGAATGAGGGTGTCCAGGGGGAGAATGAATGTGTCCGAGGGGACACTGAGGTTGTCCAGAGGGTTACTGAAGGTGTCCAGTGGGAGACTGAGGGTGTCCGATGGCGAGTCTGAGTGTGTCCAGGGAGAGACTGAGCGTGCCATAAGGGGAGACTGAGGGTGGTCAGGGGGAGACAGAGGGCGTGCAGGTGAAGACTGATGGTGTCTGAGGGGAGTACGAGGGTGTCTGGAGGGAGACTGAGGGCGTCCAGGGGGAAGACTGACGCTGTCCAGTGGGAGAATTAGAGTGTCCGAGGGGAGACTGTGGGCGTCCTGGGGGAGAATGAGGGTGTCCGAGGGGGAGTCTGAGGTTGTCCAGTGGGAGGCAGAGTGGTTCTGAGGGGAGACTGCGGGTGTCCAGAGGAAACCGAGTGTGTACAGGGCGTCAGTGAGAAATTCCGAGTGGGAGAATGAGTGTGCCCAGGGGGAGGCTGAGGGTGTCCAGGGGTGTGACTGAGGGTCTCCAGGGGGAGTATGAGGGTGTTCGTGGGGAGACTGTTGGTGTCCAGGGTAGACTGAGGTTGTCCGAGGGGGAGAAAGTTGGGTTCAGGGGGAAACTGAGGTTGTTCAGGGGGAGATTGAGGGTGTCAAGGGGGAGAATCAGCGTGTCCGATGGGGAGTCTGACGGAGTCCAGGGAAAGACTGAGGTGTCCAGACTGGAGACTGATTGTGGTCAGGGGGAGTCTGAGGGTGTCCAGAAGGAGACTGAGGGTGTCCATGGAGAGACTGATGGTGTCCACTGGGAGATTGACAGTGTCCAGCGGAGACTGATGGTGTCCGAGGGGAGACTGAGGGTGCCCAGGGTGGCGAATACTGGGTTCAGGGGGAGTCTGAAGTTGTGCAGGGGGAGATTGAGGGTGTCCAGGGGAGACTTACCGTGTCCAAGGCGAGATTGAGGGTGTCCAGGGGGAGACGGAGGCTGTCCAGGGGGGAGAATGAGGGTGTCCAGGGTGAGAAGCAGGGTGTCTGAGGGGAGACTGATGGTATCCAAGGGGAGACTGAGGGTGTCCATTGGGAGTCTGAGGCATTCCGAGGGGGAGTCTGAGGGTGTCCAGGGAGAGATTAAGGGTGTCCAGGAGGGAGACTGAGGGTGGTTAGGGAGAGAATGATGTTGTCCGAGTGGAGACTGAGGGTGTCCGATGGGAGACTCAGGGTGTCCAGGGGGAAAGTTAGGGTGTTCAATTTCTTGATGACAAACTGTGAATGTACTAGAATGATCAGAATCAGCAACACAAACCTTTGAGTTGCCCCCAAAAATAAATGTCAAATGTTTTCCACTAAAATGTGATAACTATCGACTTAGATTCATCCTCCCCATCTGCTGATCATCTCACACAATTCTAAATTATTGGCATGTTTTAAATACATCTGATTTGACCAAAAGTTCATGTATAGACTTTTATTATTTTTATTACTAGTCTTTCTCTAGTACTCCAATTTCGCCTTCTTTATCATTTTCCTAGTCACCCTTTGATGGTTTAAAGTTTTCCTAATGCTCTCAACTAGCAGTAATCTTTGCAGCATTGAGGATCTTTTCTTTAAAATGGTACAACCTTTAACTTCTTTAGTTAGCCATGGGTGGTGCATCCTTCTTGAAGATTGTTATGACATAGCAATTGGTAAAGACTGAGAGGGAAACTTTAAACAACTTTCATAACCTATATTTTCAATTAGTATGTTTGAGGTACAGCTCTGAATTCAGAAATGAAACCACTCCAGAGTTTTTCATATAAATTAAAATAAACATTTATTAATTTTAATAAGAAATTAAACAAACCTACAAATTACCACCATAATAACTTTTAAACAAATCCTCAAATTAATCACTCCCAGGTAATCTTCCCCAAGGCAACAATAACCCAGACACTAGGCAAAGCACATTTTACCTTATGAATTAAGAATGTGGTTCCTTTCAATTTCTTCCTTCGCAAACAGACTGGTAGGCTTACAGGATTAGATCTTCCATGCCTCTGACTTCCTCACACAAAACTCTTCAGTATATACTAAGCATTCTCTTTGAACGCATATTCTCATCGTATCACCAGGCCCTTTGAACTCCTCCTCTCTTAACAATAAAGCTAGTAATATAAACATATTGCTTGGTGTCTCCTAGTTAGATGCAACATTGCACCCCCAATCTTTGAATGTTTTATTCAACAAAATGCAAATGTAGTCTTCACCTTTGAATGCATTGTTCACCCAATTAACATCTCAAAACTATTATACATCAAAACACCCAGACTATCTGGCTTTAATCCACTCAAGACACACACACTCACAAAGAGTCTGCTACTAGTCCAATTTGAAATAATTTCCAATAAGATTATATGCAATAATATCCCTTCATGACATAGAGTCTTTCTTTCTCAATGGAATATATCTTTTGCTCGTTATAAAATATCTTCTTAAATGTTTGCCATTATTTCTCTACTTTCTTACCTTCTAATGCATTTTAGTAGTCCACGTCAGCCAACCGTGTCTTCATACCCTTGTAATTGCTTACAAGATTAAGACCTACATATCTTACCCTCAAAGTGATTGTGAAATTCCATTATCTTATGATCACTCTGATCTAGGAGATCCTATACTATGATGGCATGAATTAATCTTGACCCACCACACATTGTCAGGTCTAAAACAGCCGGTTCCCAAGTTGCTTCAGTACATATCATTATATTCAATACCAAATACACTCTATGAACTCATCCAACGTTATTGGCCCAATTCAAATTGGAATTAAAATGTCCCATGATTATTGCAGCACTTTTATAACAAACCCCCACTATTTATTGATTTATACTCTATCCGACATTGTAGACACTGTCAGGCGCCTGTAGGCAGTCCCACCCGCGTCTTACTTGCAATTTCCTGTCTCCATTCAAGCTGATGTTACAATTTATAAAAAAACAAAAAATTGATGACCCTTCAACAGAACTAGGTGAATCCAAGGAAGGGGTGAAATATAAGCTGGTTTAAGGTGTGTGTGTGTGTGGTGGGGTGGGGGAGGGGTATTGGATGGGGGAAGAGAAGTGGAGGGGGGGTGTGGTTGTAGGGACAAGCAAGCAGTGATAGAAGCAAATCATCAAAAGATGTCACAGACAAAAGAACAAAAGAACACATAGGTGTTGAAGTTGGTGATATTATCTAAACGAATGTGCTAATTAAGTATGGATGGTAGGGCACTCAAGGTATAGCTCTAGTGGGGGTGGGTGGTGCATTAAATATTTAAAAATATTTAAAAATAATGGTAATAGGTGGGAAAAGAAAAATCTATATAACTTATTGGAAAAAAACAAAAGGAAGGGGGAAGAAACAGAAAGGGGGTGGGGATGGAGGAGGGAGTTCAAGAACTAAAGTAGTTGAATTCAATATTCAGTCCAGAAGGCTGTAAAGTGCCTAGTCGGATGATGAGGTGCTGTTCCTTCACTTTGCATTGGGCTTCACTGGAACAATGCAGCAAGCCAAGGACCAACATGTGGGCAAGAGAGCAGGGTGGAGTGTTAAAATGGCACGCGACAGGGAGGTTTGGGTCATTCTTGCAGACAGACTGCAGGTGTTCTGCAAAGCGGTCGCCCAGTTTATGTTTGGTCTCTCCAATGTCGAGGACACCGCATTGGGAGCAACAAGTACAGTAGACTAATTTGGGGGAAATGCAATGAAATGCTGCTTCTCTTGAAAGGAATGTTTGGGCCCTTGGACGGTGAGGAGAGAGGAAGTGAAGGGGAAGGTGTTACATCTTTTGCCAGGGCATGGGGGGGTGCAATAGGTGGGGGTTGAGGAGTAGGGGGTGATGGAGGAGCGGACCAGGGTGTACCGGAGGGAATGATCCCTATGGAATGCCGACGGGGGGTGGGGGGTGAAGGGAAGATGTGTTTGGTGGTGGCATCATGCTGGAGTTGGCGGAGGATGATCCTTTGAATGCGGAGGCTGGTGGGGTGATAAGTGAGGAGAAGTGGGACCCTATCATGTTTCTGGGAGAAGCAGAATGATTTAGGGCGGATGCGCAGGAGATCGGCTGGACATGGTTGAGGGCCCTGTCAACGACCGTGGGTGGAAAACCTCGGTTAAGGAAGAAGGAGGACATGTCAGAGGAACTGTTTTTGAAGGTAGCATCATCGGAACAAGGGCGATGGAGGCAAAGGAACTGAGAGAATGGGATGGGGTCCTTACAGGAAGCGGTGCGTGAGGAGCTCTAGTCAAGGTAGCTGTGGGAGTCGGTAGGCTTGTAATGGATATTGTTAGACAGTCTATCACCAGAGATTGAGGCAGAAAGGTCAAGGAAGGGAAGGGAAGTGTCAGAGATGGACCACCTGAAAATGATGGAGGTGTGGAGATTGGAAGCCAAATTAATAAATTTTTCCAGGTCCCGACAGAGCCTGAAGCAGCACCGAAGTAATCACCGATGTACCGGAGAAGGAGTTGTGGAAGGGGGCCGGAGTAGGACTGGAACAAGGAATGTTCCACATACCCCATAAAGAGACAGGCATAGCTTGGGCCCATGCGGGTACCCATAGCCACACTTTTTTTTTGAGGAAGTGAGAGGAGTTGAAGGAGAAATTGTTCAGTGTGAGAACAAGTTCAGCCAGATGGAGGAGAGTAGTGGCAGATGGGGATTGTTCGGTACTTTGTTTGAGGAAGAAGCTAAGGGCCCACAGACCATTCTGGTGGGGGATGGAGGTGTAGAGGGATTGAACGTCCGTGATGGAGAGGAAGCGGTTGGGGCCAGGGAACTGGAAATTGTTCATGTGACGTAAGGTGTCAGAGGAATCACCAACTTCAACACCTATGTGTTCTTTTGTTCTTTTGTCTGTGACATCATTTGATGAACTGCTTCTATCACTGCTTGCTTGTCCCTACAACCACACCAACCCCCTCCACTTCTCTCCCCCAACCCAACGCCCTCCCCCCCCCCCACCTCCCCCACCACACACACACACCCTAAACCAACTTTTATTTCACCCCTTCCTTGGATTCACCTAGTTCTCTTGAAGGGTCATGAGGATTCGATTTGTCAACTCTTTTCTTCTCCGCCAATGCTGCCAGTCCTGCTGAGTTTTTTCCAGGTAATTTTCTTTTTGTTTTGGATTTCCAGCATCCGCAGTTTTTGTTTTTATCTCTGTGTTTAATTGACTGCCACTGCTCTTCAAGAAATGCTTACCTTGAAGAAGTTCTGTTCGTCTCTGCGACAAGATTTCAGTATCTATCTTTTGCCTTGCTCATCTTCATTGCTTTCCATTTCTCTCCTGGTGTTTGACAAGGTGTTTACTAAAATCCGCTTTCACAGCCATGTCTCCTTTCTCAGTGACTGTCTGCGTCTCTGACTTAGCACATGTGGATTTCAACTGAAATTCCACTTCTCATGTTTCGAACCCATCCAGGATTATAAGTATCTCCGGGACATAAAACGTTTCTCGGACTGCTGTTCCCGTCACATTCTGAGATCCACACTCAGTGCCATGCGCCGCCATATGAACACACTCGACCTCGCCCTCTAGCAGCACTGCCGTAGCCTTTTTCAAAGCTGCGTGTGCCCCCAGTTTCATTTTATTCTTCATCTGATCCGACGCCTCAACAATAAACTTTTTCTCTTTCTCTTAAGTGCTAAGGAACACAAGCTCCAACAACTCATCGACACCAACACCCATCTAGGACCCTCCACACCTGCCTGTCCCTCCGTCCCCACCCCATCTTCCAATCCAAGCCCCAGCTGTGTATTTACTATACCACCTGACCATCCCGTCACCGATGCTGAACGTTCAGTGCTCAGTAAAGGATTTAGTTTCATACCCCTACGCCCTCACCTCAATGAATTTCAGGCTCGGCACGATGCTGAACTCTTCTTCCGCCGTCTTCGTCTCTGAGCTCACTTCTTTGGGCAGGAGTCCTCTCCCTGTTCAACGGATCCTTTCACCCAGCTCCAATATTTTCCCTCCACATGGACCCCTCCCTCTGGATTCTTACCTTCTCTTGATCTTTTCACTGAGAACTGTCGGTGCAACATTAGACGTCTCAATTTCTCCGCTCCTCTCACCCATTCTAATCTCTCTCTCTCTGAAATTACTACACTCCAATCTCTCAGGTACAACCCTGACATTGTCATCAAACCCACTGACAAGGGTGGTGCTGTTGTTGTTTGGTGCAATGACCTCTACATCGCGGAGGCTGAGCGTCAACTCACAGACAGTTCCTCTTACCTCTCCTTAGACCATGACCCCACCATTGAACATCAAGGCATTGTGTCCAGGACTGTCACTGACCTCATCTCCTCTGGGGATCTTCCTCCCACAGGTTCCAACCTGATAGTCGCCCAACCTCGGACGGCCCGCTTCTACCTCCTACCCAACATCAACAAACAGAACTGTCCCGGTAGACCAATCGTGTCAGCTTGCTCCTGCCCCACAGAACTCATTTCTCGTTATCTTGACTCCCTTCTCTCACCCCTCGTCCAGACCCTTCCCACCTACAACCATGGTTCCTCTGACACCTTACGTCACAACAACAATTTCCAGTTCCCTGGCCCCAACCACTTCCTCTTCACCATGGACGTCCAATCCCTCTACACCTCCATCCCCCACCAAGATGGTCTAAGTGCCCTTAGCTTCTTCCTGGGACAGAGGCCCGAACAATCCCCATACACCTCTACTCTCCTCCGTCTAGCTGAACTTGTTCTCACACTGAACAATTTCTCCTTCAACTCCTCTCACTTCCTCCAAATAAAAGGTGTGGCTATGGGACCCCCATGGGCCCAAGCTATGCCTGTCTCTTTATGGGGTATGTGGAACATTTCTTGTTGCAATCCTACTCCGGCCCCCTTGCACAACTCTTTCCCCAGTACATCAATGATTACTTTGGTGGTGCTTCATGCTCTCATCGGGACTTGGAAAAATTTATTAATTTTGCCTCCACCCCTCCATCATTTTCACGTGGTCCATCTCTGACACTTCCCTTCCATTCCTTGACCTATCTGCCTCAATGTCTGGTGATAGACTGTCCACCAATATCCATTACAAGTCTACCGACTCCCACAGCTACCTTCACTACAGCTCCTCATGCCCCGCTTCCTGTAAGGACTCCATCCTATTCCCTCAGTTCCTTTGCCTCCGTCTCATCTGTTCTGATAATGCTACCTTCAAAAACAGTTCCTCTGACATGTCCTCCTTCTTCCTTAACTGAGGATTTCCACCCTCGGTTGTTGACAGGGCCCTCAACCGTGTCTGGCCCATCTCCCACCCATCTCCCCTATGCCTTCTCCTCCCTCCCAGAAACATGATAGGGTCCCCCTTGTCCTCACCTATCACCCCACCAGCCTCCGCATTCAAAGGATCATCCTCCACCATTTCCGCCAACTCCAGCATGATGCCACCACCAAACACATCTTCCCTTCACCCCACCTGTCGGCATTCCGTAGCGATCGTTCCCTCTGGGACTCTCTGGTCCACTCCTCCATCACCCCCTACTCCTCAAACCAACCTATGGCAACACCCAATGCCCACGCAAAAGATGTAACACCTTCCCCTTCACTTCCTCTGTCCTCACCGTCCAGGGGCCCAAACACATCTTTCAAGTGAAGCAGCATTTCACTTGCATTTCCCCCAACTTAGTCTACTGCATTCGTTGCTCCCAATGTGGTCTCCTCTACATTGGAGAGACCATACGTAAACTGGGCGACTGCTTTGCAGAACACCCGCGGTCTGTCCGCAAGAATGACTCAAACCTTCCTGTTCCTTGCCATTTTAACACTCCACCCTGCTCTCTTGCCCACATGTTGGTCCTTGGCTTGCTGCATTGTTCCAGTAAAGCCCAACGCAAATTGGAGGAACAACACCTCACCTTCCGACTAGGCACTTTACAGCCTTCCGGACTGAGTATTGAATTCAACAACTTTAGGTCCTGAACTCCCTCCTCCATCATCACCCCCTTCCTGTTTCTTCCCCCTTCCTTTTGTTTTTTTCCAATAAATTATATAGTTTTTTCTTTTCCCACCTTTTCCATTATTTTTAAATATGTTTAAACCTTTATTGCTCCACCCACCCCCACTAGTGCTATACCTTAATTCCCCAACCATCCATTCTTACTGAGCACATTCGTTTTGATATATATCACTAACTTCAACACCTATGTGTTCTTTTGTTCTTTTGTCTGTGACATCTTTTGATGATCTGCTTCTATCACTGCTTGCTTGTCCCTACAACACCCCCCCCTCCACTTCTCTTCCCCCATCCAATACCCCTCCCCCACCCCACCATACACACACACCTTAAACCAGCTTATATTTCACCCCTTCCTTGGATTCACCTAGTTCTGTTGAAGGGTCACGAGGACTCGAAAAGTCAACTCTTTTCTTCTCCGCCAATGCTGCCAGACCTGCTGATTTTTTGGAGGTAATTCTGTTTTTCTTTTGGATTTGAATAAGATCAGATTAACACAAGCATGCCTCAACACAGCCTGGGCATATTCATGGTCAAACTGCATGTGGCCAGGTGCATTTCTCTACTATTGTATTCAACACAGCCTGATCCAGGTCAAGTTCGGGCACTCATATTCAGAACAGCAAGATCTAGTTCATCACAGTTCATTGCAATGTGGAAGGAACCAGTTCAAAAATGTTAACATCTTTGTGGGCTAGAAAGTTCAGGGTTGTTACATCTCGGCAGACAGGGCCAGTTTCATCAATTTACATTCAGTTATGACAAGTGCAGTTTAGTTCAACATAATGACAGCCTGTGTGGATTGATTCAGTTAAGTTAAGCATGGATACAGGCAGTGTTGACAAGCCCACCAGGAAGCGTTTACACTCATGGTACCCAGGTCCATTGCTGCACATGTGTATTCTGAGTTGACAAGGTGCTATTCAATATGATGCCTTTCAAAGTGAACGCATCCAGCTGAACACAGTTACTGCTATAATGGGCAAGTCCAAGTCGATGAGTTTTTATCTAGTCTGAAATTAATAAAACAATCATAATATGTTGCAAATTCTTAACAAATCTATTAATATCTGCTGGTATTTTTAGAACAGCTGAGCGATTCCAGCATGTTCTGATTTGAATTGCGTTTTTCAACAACCACTGCATTCTGAAAGGAGACGCATGCATTCATTAAGACCTCAAGTCGTGACCCTTCTCCTGCCAGTGCCTCCCCCACGCCGCCCCGACCCACCCCCGTTCCAAGCACACTACCCCCCGCACCCACACCCGACCACCGCAGCCGCATTGACGGTCTCCAGTTTTCTGGCATTGAAAATCTCCTTTTCAATGTAGATGTCAAATCTCTTCCCACCTGTGTCACCCACAAGGATGGTCATAGAACTCTATTGTTTCTATTTTGTAAGATGCACCAAACTGTTTCCATCCATTAACAAGACTTCCCTTGTACTATTTCAACTTCCTCTCGCAGTAGCTGCCTTTTCAAGTTTTAAATTTCTTTGCAACTGGCCAGAACGTAATAGCTGCTATTAAACCCCCTCCACGCCAAAGCTGCATATTCTCTTTTGAGGTGGAAAACAGTTGGGATTGTGCTTCTTTCAAATTAGGATTCAGTATTCACTGCTCAACGTTCTCTTTTCACTGCATCTTAAGCGGGCCTCAGCATCACCAATGTAAATATTTAATCTGTTCCATTCAACTTGTGTGATATCACGAAACCTCTGAAGAAACTGAAGGCAGAAAAGGCTGTGGGCCCTACAATATCCGACCAGAATTCGTCAAGACTTTCGTCTCGGACGTGGCACTGGTACCGATGCAGCACTTGCATATAACGGGCAACGTGGAGGTGTGCCCTGTGAATTAAAAGCAGGATAAACTCATTTTGTCAATTATTGCCCCATATATCAACTCTCGGCCATCACCGACGATTTGACTGGTTTCATCTGCAATGCCATCATGCTGTAACTAATCAGAATTAACTTGTACCTGATGCTCTCTCTAATTTCTTAATGTATCACTCGGCTCCTCTCACCATTATGGAGTTGGATCAATGATTCTCAAACGACCTCAATTCTTGAGGGACGGTAGCACTTGGTATTAAGTCTGTATTAAAACAAGTGTCACATGAAATATTCTTAGAAATATGAGGATGGGGAGCTCTCCACGGGTTGGACTGACAGGCAGCGTAAAGTAATTATTTGTGGTTGTCGGAGGCTCATCGCCTTAGCCTCAGCAAAACCCTACGTGTATTGTTGAGGCTTGTGTACGCTGCCCAGCCCCATCCAAAAGCTCAATAAATGGCATTACCTCAATTTTATATCAGAAGTCGTGATGTCAGTTGATGTTTGCAAATTCTGGACTCCACATAAAATGAAACAGTCTTTGGACATATTCAGTAAGAAATGAACAAACAACAGGCTTGCGTTGTTAAGTGACAAGTAGTAATAACGCCACGTAAAAGTGGGATAATTGGCATCTCCAAGAAAAAAAAAAGCTAAACACCGCAACACGAGGTGGTGTAGATAGTTGCATAGTGGTAACGTCATTGTACTCAGAATGCACAGGCCAAGGCTAGTGTTCTGTGGGTATGGTTTGGAATCCCACCACAGCCGTTCATTGATTTCAATTTCAATTAATAATTCTGGAATTCAATGCCAGTCTCAGTAAAGATGTCAACTTTCATTAAAAGCAAAAACCTGGTACACTAATAACCTTCAGAGAAGGCATCGTCTGGCCTGCATGTGACTCCATACCAACAGCAATGTGGTTGAATCTTAACCACAGCTAGAAATGTCATGGTACAACAAGGGAATCTGTTTATGTACATTTAGGGATGGGCATCAATTGTTCGCCTTGCTGACAATGCTCTCATCCCATGAATTAATTTAAAAAAAATAACAAACGGCATTAAACCACATAATCTCCCACCATCAAAATGTTGGCAGTTAACTCTGATAAGAGAATAAACTGGAAAAACGTAGAAATGCTTTCACTGAAGTAGCAGATAAGCAACTTTGAAAAGTGCAGGGAGTAATTCCTCTCTCAAGTCCCCAAAGCCTACCCACGGTCTATAATTCACATAACAAGACAGTGGATGAATATTTTTTCATTTCCAGCTAGAGTGCAGTCCCAATTATATTCAGGATTCCCAACAATATTAAAAAAAATCATCCCTCTTGATTGGATCATGCCAATCATTTTAAAATAAAACACTCCCTCCACCACTGGTGCAAAGTGGGGCGGACCTTGGTGGATGATCTGCAGAATCTCAACAAGCCACAGCCCACAGAACCTTCCAAACCTGCGACCTCTGCCACTGGGAAAGACAAAGGCTGCAAACGCAATTAGACACGACCAGCCCCATATTCTCCTTCATGTCACAAAAATGTTACAAAAGCAGCAGATAATGAAATTTTGTATTTGTAGTTCGGGATTATGGCTGAGTGGGAAATCACGGCTCAAATCATGCTGTTTATCAAATAAAAAATGAATTTGTAAATCATTTTCAGCGACTCTGTCGTTTCAAATCGTTCTCTGAGTTTGGAACAGGCTCCTCGGCTGTCAATGGGTTTAACCTCGGAAATGAACTTGATATAATAGGTAGCGTCCCAGCATCTAAGCAGAAGCTGTTGTGAACCAACGCCCAAAAAAACACCTCCAGCCCCGCCCTCCCACTGGCTTTGGTGGGTAAAGGAGCACAGTTCATTATGCAGCCAAACAAATTGGCTAGCAACCTGAAAACGCATCCATACACAACAATGGCAGCAGTAAATCGGGAGATTTTTTGGTCAGTTATGTGACGGAAAGAACCTTGGAGCCTCTGCCTTCACTTTCCATAGTTCCAGACAATACACATGTAAATGCAAAATACTGTGGATGCTGGAAATTTGACAAAAAATCAAAAACACCTGGAAAATCTTCATCAGATGAAAAGTCATACGGACTCGAAATGTCAACTGTGTTGCTCTCGGCAGATGCTCTAAGACCCGCTGAGTTTTTCCAGGTATTTTTGTGTTTGTAGTACAAATGCAAAAGTGGATGTTGTCTTCGCAAATGTGACTCCGTCATTGCCCGAAAACAAACCACCAGATTGAATTTCAATAAGGGAAGTTTACAACATCATTTTTTTTAAAACGTTGGTAATGGTGTAATGTTACCTTGGGCCCGGATTTTGTAGTCAGTGATATGACATCAATATTGGCCTGCAAGAATTATTGGTTGTGGAAATGAAGTAAATGTTAAAATACAATTTGTGCTGATATGTGTTAGAATCTAGATATAAGTTTAAGTAAGGTACGTTTGCATTTGTTGATGTTAGGAACAAGGCATAGCTTTCAATTTAATTTTTATTTGGGTGTGGAGAAATGTGAAACCTGGGTTTCCTTCATGTTAGAGATTGTTTTTGAGATGGAGTCAGGAAGTCTCCAGGCCCTGTATGGATTTTTTAGTGAAGTCTACGACTCTTGAAGTGAAGAGATGCGTTAACAAGCGATTGGTACTTTAAGGAAGTTGAATCAAACACAAAACGTAGTGAAATAAAAAAAAACTGTGCTATTGCCTAGCACCAGGGGTTCAGAGTGAGGACCATAGAGAAATGCAGATATTAGTTCAGTTGGCAGGCATACAACAAAACGAAGACAGGAAATGTCTAAGACTCTCTCTCCAGCAGGACAAGATGCAAGGTTTCTGAGAAAACGAGTCTAAGGACTTGAAACGTATTGCTATAAAACTGAAGTAATTTTCAATTTAAAGTGAGGTTCGTGGATAACTCAAGGGAGATGCCAATCGTGGAAAAAATGTCGAGTGGGCTTTTCGAAGTCAACTAGACAAGGAACCCCTTTGCAACTGAAGCCTTATTATGGGAATCATTTACAGGGATGTTCTGTCCGTATGGGGTATGGCTGGCATAAAAGGGATGGCGTGATTTTGAATCTTTTTTCCTTGGTGTTTGTGTTGAAATATTTCCAACATTTTTCGTTGTCTAATGTACTTTAGTTAATGTTGCTTATTTAACAACTTTTAAGCGTTTTGTAAAAAACAGTCAACAGCAGACTCCTCTGAATCTCTTTCAAAATGGACTTTCCACTGTTCAAAAATAATTATGGTGTATGAAGCCAGATTCCATTGTTGGATCTGACATTTCGAGTAATAACATCAACTGGGGTCACAAGAAAGTGAGGGCCCTTGCAGAATTAAAAATTCTTGAATTTACATGGTATCTTTAAACCCTTAAAGAAACGAGGGAGCTGAGTTACTCTGCATTGGAACATGATTTGCAGTAAAGTAATTCAATTCTTGTCTTGATTGCTGATACTTTCTTATAGGAAGAGAAAATGTAGCTGTGGATTATTGAACATCCTTAACTAAGACTACATTGAGAGAGTTAATTCATCAATAGAATGCAGAAAGAAAATCAACATTTTGTAAACATGATATGATTAAAGCACTTAAACAGCATTTAGAATTAAAATGATCTATCACAGCTACAGTTAGATAAGATTCATCTATAGATGAACAAATAAAATTGAATTGATGGAAAAATAAACTGAAAGAGAAATAGACAGATTTGAATTAGAAGAAAAAGAGAAAGATAAATGAAAAACTTCTAATTGTAGAAATGCAAGGAAATAAGGAGAAAATGAATCAGAAAGAAGGGAAAATTAGAAAAAGCGCAAGAGCAAAATCAATGGGAATGAAAAAAAAAATAAACTGGAATTGGAAAAGAGAAGAGGAATGGAAATGGAAAACCCTGAATGGAAATAGGAGCGAAAGCAAAGATTGAAGAAATGGAAAAGCTAAAACTTGAGCTTAAGTTTCCAAGAGAGGAAGAGCTGAGACAGCATGATTGGATGGTGATAAAGTGTGAATAAAGGAAGAAAGGCTGGATAGCCTTTCATATGATGATATTGATTCCCCTGAGGAATTTTATTTAACTGGAAATCTTCTGTTTTTTCCTAGATTTACGGAGGATTTGGCTAATAGTTGTTTCACTTCATTTGAAAAAGTAGATGTGAAGTTAATGTTGCTAGAATTTATTTGGGGTTTAATGTGATAATGTCTCGTGACAGGCACAGCAATGAATGCGTATACTAGTTAGTCAAAGGGACAATCTGCAATACTATGTTGTTGTATATATTGATGAAAATATCTGTGTTAGGCCATACTTTATTTGATTTTTTTTTGATTGATCACAAAGAGACAATTTGGTCATAAGTTTTGCCAAGCGTGAATTTGCCAATGCATAAGTGACATATTTGGGGTGAATTGTGTGTCAATGCCAAGTAGCACCTAGACAAGCAACAATAAGGGATTTTCTCGATTTTGCAATGTCTATAACAAAGTGGAGGTATTTTGTGTACCAACAGAGTAGATTTATTTGGAATTTAATCCGGATTTTAGCAATTTAGGGGCTTTTCTAACAAGTTTGTTGAAGAATGGCAAAATATTTGAAATACCAGAGGAGTCTCAGAGTGCTTTTGATAGTTTGAAAACTGTACTAACTATTGCACTAGTTTTAGCAGCACCAAATTTTACCAGGCCATTAAACTGGCTGTTCATGCCACGGACATGGATGTTGGTGCAGTTTTGGTACAGAGGGACGAGATGTGGATCAGTCAGTTACCTCTCTGGAAAGTTAAATTCGTGTCTTAGGAAATACTCAACTATGGAAAAGGAGAGTCTGCGTTTCATGTTGGTGCTATAACACTTTAAAAACCACAGGTTCAGCGGAGCTGCAGAGACTTTTACACACATGGACTGCAATGCTTTAACCATTTTACCAAAGTTTCATAAGAAGAATCTAACACAATTTCGTCCAGGATTAGTGCTACATATATAAATTTGGCAAAGCATTCAAACAGCGGGAAGAGACAATAAAGAAACAAGTGCTTTAACAGCAGCAAGTATGGAAGAAGAATAATACCGTGATCAAAATGGGCCTGTGTAGTTGTTGATTCTTATGGAAAAATATTTATAATTCTTTTGTAAATACATTGCCAGAGCTAGAGTAAAATCTGTATAAATAAGATGGGATTGGTAATAAGAGTGGGTGGTAATGTAAAACGAACATGTTTCTGAAAGATGCCTTTTCATTTTTTTTTTGTGGGGAGATGTTAGGAACTAGATATGACTTTAAGTCTAATATTTATATAAAACATGTTTAAGAAAGCTGAAGCCTCGGCTCGATTTCACTTTAGTGTTTTCGTGTATTAGGAACCAGGAATTCTCCAGGCCCTGTAGGTATAACGACATTTTAAAGCAGGTTCTATGACCATTGAAGTGAAGATTTAGGTTTCCCCGGATTTAATAGTTCAGGAAAGTTGAAGCAATCAAGAAAGGTACGAAAACATACTGTTTTGCTGACGAACAACAGGGCATTGGAAAGAAACAATCAGAGAGTCAGGGGGAGAAAAAAAAGGCAGCTTTTAGTTCGGTTGGTTTGGGCATCCCGCAGGAAGCAGACAGGACATGTTTAAGACTCTGTCTCTTGCTCGAAATGATGACTGACAACCGAGGAAATGACTTGAAGGTACTCATATGCATTGTTCTATATTTAAAGTACAGTAAATCTTGGCGAGTTTTCTGGGTATCTCAAGGGAGTAAGCAATTGTGGAAGGAATTCTAGAGAATGTTCAGAATTCTAAAAGAAGAGAAACCTCTATGCAACTGAACCACCTCTAGCCTTGATATGGAAATAGGGCTACATCTTCACTGCAGTTTTGGGTCTGTTTGAAATTCCAGGATAAAAAGGAATAGCATGAGTTTGAATCATTTTTTCCTCGATGCCTGTGCTGAAACATTTCCACACTTTCTGTTGCCTAGTGTAATATAGTCAATGTTTCTGGTTAATGAATGTTTTATAGTTTCGTTCAACAATTCTATCGGAGACTCCTGTGGGTTTCTTCCAGTAAGTAACCTCCACGTTAAAAAAAAGGGTATATCAAGGCAGCTTCCACCCTCGGGGTTGACTTGCCGAGTGATAACATTAGCTGCAATCAGAAGGAAGTGAGGGCTGTTGCGGCATTTAAACATCCTTCATTTTAATTGGGGTCTGTGAATCCTTAAAGAAACGAGGACTTGGAGCTACTGTGCTTAGGTACAAAATTTGCTGTGAAGCAATAGACGGGTTGGAATGCAAAAATGGCTCAGAGTGTTGCTAATGCTTTGCTGGGAACAGAAGATGTAGCCGCGGATAACATCAGCTTGCATCATTATGTGTGCTAAGATATTGATCGATTGAAAAAAACTGCATTATTTCAGAACAAAATCAATTCTGCATGGAATAATTGGGTTTGCTGCATTTGATTTTTGCATAGTTGTGTATTTAATGAGTGGAACCTATTTAATTACCATGTTTGCTTTCCAGTGTTCCTGTGATGAACTGGCACATTTTTTTTATTTTGAAGATGCCAAAAAGTGCAACCGGTTGTTTCTCTTTCTAGTGATTCACCAACGTTGCGATTGGAAGATTTTCATGCGATGTCAGCTCGCCTTCTCCATACTGATTTAATGCACGTTTGTGATGAAATATTGCTATGACAACATATACATGATCCCAAGGACATGGATGATCACAAAATGGTAAAGTTTCACATTTAGTTTGAAGGTGAAAAACGCTGGTCCGAAACGAGCGCGTTAAATATCAATTTTTAAAAACGCAATTGCAACCTTATTAAGGCTAGAGTGGATTGTGAAATAAGAAGGGGAAGTAGTGGTGACAGACATGTGAAAATGTATTGAACAATTCTCAATATAGCTGTATTCTACTGAAAAAAAAACCACGAGAAGACCGCAAAACACAACAAACAGGGGAAGTTAAAGATGATATAAAATGTAATGCAAAGCTGGGCAATGCTATGAAGTTGAGTGTAAGACAGAAGATTGAGGGAAACAAAGAAATCAGCAAACGTTGACAATAATAACGTAATCAATTTCGATCATTTATAATATTACATTTAACTATTAAGAAATGTACACAAGAGAAAAGAGTGAAGACATCTACAAACATCTAAAAATTAAGTGCTAAGGTAAAGTAAGTGCTGCATTCCCACGTGGACGAGACTGACTCAGTAACAATGGAATGCATGGAAATGGCAGAAAACTGGAGCAGATATTTTGAATCTGCCATGCCAGTAGAGGAGACTCATAATTTAAGAAATTCGTGGGGCAAAATTGAAGGTGCAACTTCAGCAGTCACTGCCACTGGAGAAAAAGTACTACAAAATGTGATGGGGACGGATGGACCATGAAAGCGGTTTGAGTTCAACAAAATGAGCCAGGAAAGCGGCGATTCTTCGAACGACCAGAGTGTCCAGAAAAAGGGAGATTATTCAGCGAGCCAAGAGGTCATAAGGAAGGGGAGCTTTCAGCGAGCAGCACGACCAAGAACTGATGAGGGGTGAACTAGCAGAGCGGCCAGGATAGCGGAGGGAACATCGCATTGCTGGAGAAAGAGACTGTCATGGATTGGTCAGTCTCGCATCTATTTGGTTGGAGCAAGGTTAACAAAAAAAAAGTTACAAATACATTGTTCTATGAGACACCAAACAGTGGAAAGGGTGTAGCGGAAAAAATATCAAGGAATTTACAAGGCGGATATAAAGGTGAACTTCAACCATCCGAGTATAGGCTGAGATAGTAGTGGTGTAAAATAAAGTGGGGTTTGTGGGGAGGGGTTGTGGTGAGCGTTGTGGGGCACAATAGTTTCTAGACTGTGTTCAGGTATTGTTTTCTACAACATTCGTTTCCGCTGCATTCAGAAGTGAGGCACTGCTTGACGCGGTTGTTGGAAATGAGGTGGGCCAATTGGATCAAGTGTCAGTTGGAAATCATTTAGGCGAGAGTGTTCACCGTATCATAAAGTTTTGGCTGACTTTAGAAACGGACAAAGAATAATCCAGAGTAAGAATAATTAAATGGGAGAAAGCCAGCCTCAATCGTGTAAGCAGTGATTTGAGCGGTACAATTTGGAGCCAAAGGTTGTCAGGAGAAACGATAACTGCACAATGGGATACCTTCAAAGATGAGCATTTCGGGGGCAGTGAAGGTACAGTCTATCAAATGGGAATTTCGTCAAGCAAGGCCAGAACTCCCTGGAGGAAAAAAAGTATATATAAATTGAGATGAAAATAAAACGTGTGCCTGTGGCAGATGTCAGGAAGAAAATAATTGAGAACAAGGCTGAGTATAGAATATCTGAAATTAGAGCCTTTTATTTTTTTATGTGCTGCAGAACCGTAGGTAACTTCAGGAATTGAGGAAAAACGACTGTGTTGCAGGTGTGGAGATGGATGTTTGAAGTGATAAGGAAGGAGAGGATTAGTAGCCATCATGTCAGAGGTCACTGAGGATTCTGGAGGAAATGGAGAAAAAAGGCAAGAAGATACTGAATTCACATGGTCATGGTTGAAATTGTGCAGTCACGTTGGGCAAGAAGACACATGGTGACCTTAGTGTAGTTGGTTGGACTGTAGGGAACAAATGGAAAATGAGTGATCAAGATCAGATGGAAAGATACAAATGTGAGAGACTTAAGGGCATTGGCAGTGGAAGAGAAGTGGGTGACTACATGGAGACGAAGAAGAAGAATGAATAATGATGATAATAATACTAATACTACTACTATTACTACTACTACTAATAATAATAATAATAAGAAGAAGAGCAAGAAGAAGAAGAAGAAGAAGAAGAGCAAGAAGACAACAATAATGAGGATGATGATGGTGATAATAATGTTGACGCTCAGGATGATGATGATAGCGATGCTGATGATGATGGTGATGTTGATGTGGGTGAGGATAATAATAATTATGATGATGATGAGGATGCTGAATATGATGGTGCTGATGATGATTTGGATGACGATACTAATGATGATTTGGATGACAATACTAATGATGATTATTATAATGATGATGGACACTTAAGGAAGAAAAAAATCACAGGGTTATTGGGATAGGTTGGGGAGATTAAACTGATGGGATTGCTCTGCATAGGGCCAGCATAGTCCGGATGGCCGGATTGCCCTCTGTGCATTTTACTGACTTTAGTGAACCCATTTGCAGCAACTTATGGCAATTATATCCCTCTCTAGGTAAGTAGAACAAAGCTGAATGGAGTACCGCAAACACATTGTTAACAAGACCCTACATAAAAGCAGCTTAATGTCCATACTCTCGTTATCCCAGCCGCCAGCAATAATGTTGCCAAATCTGTTGTTTTAATTTTAGTGTTTAACAGACTTCACGGAGGTAAAAACCACAGACACATTTTCCTCTTGCATATTTAACTATCTGTTTCATTCAGTAACATTTAACATGAAACACAAGAAATATAATTGCAATTTTACACGTCAAAATAATTCCTTGTTCATCAGTGAGCTGAAGACAGAGTCACCAGTAATAGATATAGTTCTTCATCAATATATTAAAGCTGAACTAACCTATTGCACCATTATGATTTTCTTACAGAAGCCTCAGAGCACGAATCGAGCTGGAAACAATCCTGTGTTAAATAACTAAAAGCAGAGGGAGAGTTTTCATCACTCGGGGACATCAAGGAAAATGAAGAAAAGCGAGTGGGAAAAACAGAGTTCAGGACACAGAAAGAATGACAGTGATCGGCTGAAAGGGAGAAGGAGGCGCAGGCAGATAAGACACAAATACACCCAATGAGACACAGACAGCCAGAGACTGGAAGGTGTAGCTAGATTTCATAATTCCATCCATTTGTTTATTTATAGTGACCGACACAAAACAAGAATTACATTTACATAGCGCCGTTCATTAACTCAGAAATTCAAATTGCTGAACAGCCAAGGAAGTACTTTTGAAGTGTCGTCACTGCTGTAATGTAATGATGGAGTTATAGAAAAATGCAGAATCCACAGGTGCCTAAAGAAGCCTCAGGAATTATTTACATGTATGGAATCTTTCTTTCTGTATCATCTCTTTGCCTGATGCAGATCCAACAGTTGTTATGGTTTCTTGAGTTCTTAGATGCTGCTCAATTGCAATTTCACTTGTTTAGTGTTCCCAAAAATTGTGTCTCAAAGAGTTGGGTCTCTAAACCGTCTTCAACTAACAAAATACTAGAAAGTTGTACATTCTCTTTATGTTCTACAAACAATTCAAGTAGCTCTTTAAGAAGTCATACAATCGCAAATGCAATCCCCTGAATGGAACAGTTCGTGAGTCAGAAGGTTAGGGGACTGGGTGAATTCCTTCCTGCAGACTGAGCAGGTGATGACCTCGCTACGGTGTGAACTCCCCAATGGAGCCTCAGGTCGGGCAGCGACCTGAAACTATCACAAGATGTATAACCTAACCTTGTCTGCAGCATTAACAGGGCGATTGGACATTTCCCCTGCGGGCGTTAAACCAAAATTTCTAATTCACCAGTCTGCCCTCTGGATACGCTGTATTGCTTTTTCCAAGATTCATCTCCACACACAAAGGATAACTTGAACATTGGCACTCGATAGTGTCGGCAAGTGGCACATTTTATACCGTGCAATGCATGTTCAATTCTCAAGAGACTCGATTAGATTATTGGAAATTTAAATGGAAAGCCATTGAACTCAGCATGCCCCTGACACCAGGGGGAGTATTTTTGCGTTATGGAAAAGCATTGTAATCTAATGACAGAGTTAAAAGAGGAACACACATTCAGAAAATCGCAAGTAAAGACTTCAGAGTTACATGTGAATATGGAATATGAGTTTTCACTTCTCAAAATATTCTTTGTCCGATACTGTTCAATGAGGAGCACGAAAGCGAAAGCGAAATTTGATCGAAATCACAATCACCCAGTCCCCTGCCGAGAAAGGGCGCTTCATGTTGTGATGGCCGGGGTTTTGTTGGTGCCCACAAAGGGGAGCCGCAGGCGTAGAAGTGGGAACGTGATCTTCTCAGGGCCACTTAATTAAGGCCTGCAATGTGGGGGACCTGGGCATTTAAGCCTCACTTGTGGCTGGATATACCGTCGAAGGCAAGGCGCACTCCATGTTTAAGTGCAGCAAACAGGACTTTCAAAGTCAGCAGCATCGACAAAACCGCCACTGATAGCGTCATGGAAGACGGTAGAGGAAGGCTTGCACCCTGTGCTCACTGATGCGCATTTGGTCGTGCTCTCTCAGGGCACCAGAACCAGAGCAATGTTCTGTTAACCTGGGGGCAACAGGAGGAGATTTATTTGCCAAAGTGAGCACGGTGGCGATAGTGAAGGACATGAGAAGCTGTGTGCCGGTCCCTCGTACCTACCTGGCTGCAATGCTGAGGGTGAATGGGCCGAAGCTTGCTGTCATGGTAATTGAATAGTAATAAACCTTCAATCATAAATCCGAGGAACAATGAAGGGGCTGCCCATTCAAAGGATTCCCAGATATCAACATCGGCTGCCAGAGGACTGTTAGCCTCTCTGTGAAAGCCACCAGTGAGGCTTTGCTGATACTTGCACTGCGCTGAATATGGAAATGCAGGAGCCACGCCAATGGCACCATGATGGGATGTTACATATCCACCATTTTGATCATTTAATCAGTTTTTGATGGGCGATCACGAATGGGAGGCTACATGCCTGCAGGAAAAGGTAGCTCAAAACAAATAGCACACGCCAAGAACTGAATGTGGTGTGCCAGGAATGGCCACCCTCAAAGCGGGGAGAGAGAGGCTCTGGAGCTGGAAGCAGGGTGGATATCCACTCATGGTGGAGGCGGGTGTGAAACCCCTGAGTAACGAATGCCTAAAGGATGGAGCACAATACTTCATGCCCAATGTGCTCGACTGATGATACGGATTATGAGTAATCAGAGGGAAATATTGTTCTCTCATCTCTCTTGTTTCTCTTGGAGAGCATGAGAGAGAGCAGCCAGACCGCATTGACTGGAAAACATTCCTCCAACACTGATGGAGAGAAAGAGCTCTCACAGGGTGCAAGTCACATCACCCCACTGCCATGCAGCAGAGCAGGTACTCACAGTTTGCTGTTGGGTGGAATGACTGCAGTTGCAGGGTCATAATCCCGAGAGCCAAGGGCAGACTCACTCAAGGACTGAGAGGGGCAGTGACAGTTGAAGCCACTCACACGCGGAAGGCTGCTGGCTTAAGCTCAGTTTCAGACAGACGACATGTCTCTGGTGTCATCACCAAGGCCGCAGATGCAGATGCTGCAGCGGAAGTGTAATAACATCTGGAACAAACACAAGAGGCTATGCACGCCTATTCGTGAACAATGGAAGCTCCAATGAAGGTGAAAAGCACAGACAGAACGCTGGTATGATAGGGAAAATCAGAGTTGGGCATCTTGCCAGCAATGCACAAATCCCATGAAAAATAAATACATAACACAATAAACAGAAAAAAAAAAACAAACAGAGAGGCATGCAGAAAGACAGAGAGAGAGAGAGAGAGAGAGACAATCAGGCAGGCAGGTATATAGATAGGCTAATGGATGAGCAGACAAATGGGCATGCAAACAGACAGATAGACAGATAGATGGACAAATAGATATATATAGAGAGAGAAATAGACATATCGAGATAGAGATGGATAGATGGATAACTAGATAGATAGATAGATGTATAGATAGATAGATAGATAGATAGATTGATAGATAGATGGGTAGATAGATAGTCGAATAGAGGGATGGACTAATTGACAGAAGGAAGGAAGGTAGGAAGGATCGAAGGATGGATGGATGGATGGATGGATGGAAGATGCCTTCGAGGCTGATGGGATGCACCAGGCCTGAGTAAGTACCGGTAAGAGAACAGGAAACTAACTGTGATCATTTCTCTCACTCAATCTTGTGGTGATGCTGTTTTCCTTATTCATTTTTACACTGACACATTGGGAATGGATTTGAAACCGAGAGGACCTTGGATGCATGGTCTAATGTGGCGTGGAGAAGGAGGTGAAATATTGGGAAATAACGTATAGTTCAAGCAGGATTTTCCGAATATCCAATTTTAACTAATTTAACCAAAAGGTTCAGTGGGTGTTTCAGCCCATTCTTTAACTCGGCCCTGAATTTACTCTGGGTCCCTGCATAAATAAACGGGTTGATACAGGAGCTCAATAACTGAAGCATAAATCCTTTTTCCTCAAGATTAAATGTGCCTTGAGTAGAAGTAGATCCTGAAAAATAAGTTACTTTTGCAATTCGGACATAGAGGATAGTTATAAAAAAGAGCAAATATAACAGAATGAAATTTCCCGAGATGGCAAAGAGTAAAATTATGGAGTTTCTACGCTTCTCCATCTCTGGGTCACTCTGATTATCTCCATTACTCGGGGTCCTGAGTCTCCTGCGAGCACTATTGGCCACTAGAATGTACCTGGCGGTCAGAGCATTGAGCAGTAAAATCAGGAGGAATGGGAGACAAGGGGTTACAATGCAACGAATCCAGTCATATGCGGCCCATGCTGGCGACTCGTAAAATATTGCTTTTACACTGCAGAACCAGGGTACATTTTTAATTGTGTACCTCGGTTCATATATAAAATACAAAAAGGCATTTTTTACACAGGTCAGTGCGGATACGATTCCTATGACCCATGCTGCCACCCTCTCGGTGCAATATTTTAGCTTTAGCTCCCGGCAACAAATGGCCACAAATCGATCAAATGTGAAAGCGACCGTTAACCAGGTAGAACTGTCTATAGCTGCAAAAATTAGTGCAGAACGGAGACTGCACATTGGTGTGATAGAGAGGAAAGTGAATGGGAAATAAATCCCAGCAATTCGGTTCAATATTACAGCCATAACTATGACCAGCAGATCCGTCACTGCCATGGACACCATGTAATAAGTGATACATCCAGAGAGGCCGCATCTTCCACGAGACAGGATCACGATCACTGCCAAGTTCGCTGCAATACAGAAAGGGAGAGAGAGACAATTTGTGTCAGTTAGATTGAGAAGAGGAAAATTATTTGCTCGCCTCCAAATAAAATCATCCATTTTACAATAATGTGCGAAACTTATAGCTTCGGGATTTGATACTCAGTTGGAAATTATCTCTCATCCTATAGACGATTATTTTGTTTTGGAAATAATCATTCTATTTCAAAACAAATTGTGCTAATGGTTTGGGATTAAAAAACATTCTCATGAAAGTTAATGGAGAATGACAAGGTATTAAAAACTTATCGAAAACAACAGAATAATGGAACACGCAAAAATGAAACCCATCAGCGAAGAATTATGGAAACTATTGAAGTAGACAAATAAAGCAACCACCAACAAGTGTGAAATCTAAGAAGAACACGGATTATGTCTCACTGAGGATCAGACGTTGGTCCTACAAATGAAATTCTGTAAACTTATTCACTGTTGAAAATATCTGTAATGAACAGTATAAAGCATATTCGCAAACAGTGAAGTGTTTGGAACATTAGCACTTCCAACTATGCGGTGGAGATTTTATGCAGAATGCAGAGTGTGTCGGAGCTCTTCACCTGATAATCACCTGATAATTTTGGGTGTCAATCTGAACCAATGGAATCAAAGGTAGTTGACGTGGTCTCCTTTAGAGAAGTAACCTTTCAGAATGCAACACTTCCCCTGTCCTGCACTCCACAGTCGGTATGATGGCCACATGTAGCCGAGAACGAATATTTGAAATAAAAATATTGTACATTGTCTGAGAGGGTACCACCACTTATTGGTCCTCAATTAATGCTCAGAAATTCTGAGACATTACCGCGTGCTAGAAGGAGAAGGGAATCCCACACTCAGCAAATTTAGAACCAACAACAGCAGCGCCTGTGGAAGAGGAGAGCTGGATGAAGCAGTGAGTGTGGTAGACTGAGTGCAGAAACACTATGCTCTGTGAGTGAGGGACATATGCCAATTATTCATCAATGGAGAATTCTTTACCTTTACATCTTTCAGAATTTCACTGCCCAATAACTTCCCTTCAGTGAAGTCATTCGGGAATTGGTTGAGTGACTGTCTGTCGAAGTGAGGAGGGCAATGGCCATGAAGTACATCCCGTGGAATGCAGGTGAACGTGGAACCTTTTAACGTCAGGAGGTTATTGCACCAAAACTACTACACTCTTCTGGCTGACCAGTAATCTCTCCTGGGCTTAGCGGTTGTCATTGATGTGTTGGAAGAAGTTGCAGCTTAATGCTTAACCTATTTAGCCATTAATGTCCACACCTTGCGAGATCATAAGGCCCTGGGCTCGAACCAAGAGTATGTGGCTCACAGGTAGAGACACTACCCGCTGCACCACAAGGCCTCCCAGTCAGGTATCATTCACAACTCAATCAATGAACAACATTTGGGAATTATTCCCCCATTATCGAAGTCAATATATCGACACACACAGTGACCAAGCTAAGATTATTCTCCCACAGTAACAGTGGCAACAACACAACTGAGTTGCACTTGCACCGTGATAACGGCTTGTTAATTCACTCACAAAAGCAATGTCTGTAGCTCAGTTGATTCAAGTTGTCACAGAGATGACACTCTAATACTCCGTCTGTCACAGAGACAATTGCACATTTGAACTCCAATTACGCTGTGATTGCAGTTTGCAAATTTAGCTGCAGGGACAGTACCAATGTCACTATTGAAAACTATGTGCACCAAAATAACTTAATGGTAATACCTCCAGAATTGTATTGTCAAAAATGCAACAGAATTGCCTTCATATTGTGATAACAGTATAGTAATTTAAAGACAGTAACAGTGCCAAAACAGGAATCCAATTGTACTTACATCGCGAAATGGCGTGATAAGTGACACAAATTATTCAACTGATGTAATGAAATGATGCTTAACACGAGAAAATCAGTTAAAAGGTTGAAATTATGCAGGTAATGTAAAGAAACTTCGCTGGTAAAAGGGTTAAGTAACACTGTTGAAGGGGAGGAATTAGAGCATTAATACCGCGAAATTATGCCAGTAAATTGAAGAAATTTTAGCATCAAATGGAGAGGTAATACTTTTAGAATACAAGAATGATAGCAGAAGAGAAATTATGCCAGTTAATTGAAAAGAAAAACAGCAATTATGTTTCATTAGATTGGAAAACGACATCTGTAACGTGGAGATATGCGACTGGTAAAATGGGAGAATTGATTTAGCTAACCAAGAATTCACGTTACTATTTACTAACTACAGTTCTTTACCTGGAACACCGATAGCTGCAATGGCGGGATAGTAAATGGCAAACAGCAGGCCTTTTGGTATTCCATGCATTTCAATCAGAAGGTCTGAGCGCGTTCTGCACTGCACCAAAACTGAAAAATTTATACCTGATGTCAGGCACCAGGGAGTTAATTAGATGGTTTGCAATAACGTTAATTAGTTTTGTAAGAAACAAATTAATGCGTCTGCTGCTGGGACTGGCGTTTGTTTTATTGCAGTTGAATGGAATGTTTTTCATGGAAGCTGACACGGATCTAAAGTGAAATGTGCAAGGCGATTACAGTTAAATGTCTGCATTAAAACAAAAATAGGTAGGCATGCATTTTGGCCAAATCATCCAATTTCACTAGTGACAGGCCGATTTCTTCCTGATTACATTCCGTCTCCAGTTCAGCATAGTTACATTCGGTGCCCATATATAATGTCCAGCATGTGCAAATTCAGCATTAACTCGTCAAGCGCAGCAGGGTGACATCCTATGTGTGTGGAAATTCATTTGATCATGGTTTCATTCACTAGGATCGCGAATTACTCCAAATTCCATACAGTGTTGGACATTCAGCATATCAAAGCTACCCTTTTTCGATCGTAAAGCATTCAGGCAGTAACGATTCTGTGCTGGGACATTTTAATTCTGGTCTCCCCCTTAACTGGTGTAGGTGCTAACCACTACAATAACGTGGACATAACTAGGTTATCCAATAGACTAATGTTATGCCTCTAGTATGTGAGTGAAGGGAGGTGACCTGCTCTTTGCTTCTGTATGCTGGTTTGTTCATCATTTTTAAGCCAGGCTGCTGGCTAGCAGAGAGCCAAATGTGTAAGAGTCTGCCTTTTAGTACACAGCTTGTCCATTCACAAGTCCTTGTCTGTTGCTGCTCGTGATGACACATGGGAACTCGTGGTCCTTGGCTAAAGGGTCAGAGGAATTTGAAGTAGATATGACTCTAGGATGGCAAGTTACCTCCCTGGTTCTAGGGTCAACGATGTCACAGATTTGCTGCAAGACATCCTTCGGCGTCTGGGTGGGGGGGTGGGGGGTGTTGGTTGGTGAACAGAGAGAGGTCGTGGTCCACATTGGAAACAATGACTTAGGAAGGAAGGGGGGATGTGGTCCTGCAATCGGGATTAAGGGAGCTAGGCAGAAAGTTAGCAAACAGGACTTCAAATGGAGTCATCTCTACATTACTCCAAGTGGCCGATTCCTGTGAGCACAGAATTAGGAGGATAGGGTAGATGAATACGTGGCTGGAAAGATGGTGTACGAGGGAGGGCTTTCAAATGCTGGGCACTGGGGCTGGCTCTCGGGGAGATGAATCTGTACAACCTGTACAGGTAACACCGGTACAGAGCTGGGGCTGAGTTCCTTGCAGGATGTTTCACTAGCGCTGTTGGGAAGGTGCAGGAACAAAGAGAAAATATTAGAAAGGTGCACAAAAGCAGGGTGCATAAAATACTAGGAGGGGCCGATAGCACTCGAATAGAGAACAGTAAGTTAATAGGTGGTAACGGGTTGTGGGAGAAAGTAATAAAATTTAAGTCAGGGATACGATGCTTTTAAGTGAATACGCAGAGCACAGTAAATAAGATTGAGGAGTTACAGGCGGAGACAACCATGTGGAAACATGATGTTGTGACGATAACAAAGACCTGGCTCAAGGAAGGATAGAACTAGGTGTTAAATATTCCCAGGTACAAGGCGCTCAGACAAGCTTGGAAAGGAAAGAAAGGAGGAGGCATGGTGCCATTAGTTAAGGTGGAAATTGCAGTGCCAGAAAAAGAGGGTGCCCCAGAGGGTTCAAGGACTGAATCAAGTTGGCTAGATCTGAGGAAGAAAAGGGTGCAATTATATTGCTCTGTGCTGTCTTTAGACCATAAACTAATGAGAAAGATGTAGAAGAATAAGTCTGCAGATAAATGCAAGCATTACAGAACAGTTATAGTGGGGGACTTTAATTACCCGTGCTTAGGTATTGGGACAGTGGTTGTTTAAAGGGCGGAAAGGGGCAAAGGTTCCTATATTGTTTTCAGGAAAATTTTCCAGAGCAATATGTGTCCAATTGATCAAGAAAAATGTGGACTGTTGGACCTGATTCTGGACCTGGAAATAACGTGGGCCAAGTAGATCAAGTGTCAGTGGGAGAAAAATTAGGGGACAGTGATCATTCCATTGTAAATTTTAGAATAATTTTAGAAACGACTGATAGGTAATTCAGGGTAAGAATAATTAACTGGACAACTGCCAACCTCGATGGAACAAGAATGGAGATGAGCCAAATAGACTGGAATGAAAGATGGACGGGAACATCAGCAGCTGAATAATGGGTTACCTTCAAAAATGAATTGGTTCGTGCACAGTCAAGGTATATTCCATCGAAAGGGAAAGGTAGAGAAAACAAATCCAGAAGTCCCTGGGTGAAAAACGAGATAGAAATTAAGATAATGAAGAAAAATTGTGCTTATGACAGGTGCCAGGGAGAAAATACAATTGAGGACCTAAAGGGATACAGCTGGTTGAGAGGGGAGGTGAGAAAAGCATATTAGAGAAGTGAAGAGGGATTATTAAAAAAAAAGAAAGGCAGCCAACATAAAGGGGAATCACAAAGTAATAAGAATAGTAAAACAGATTTAAAGGAAGCAGTCTGACTAATTAGGGACCGAAAACAATTTACACTTCGACGAAGGGGCAGTTGCATCCGTCTTTACCAAGCACGCAGATGCTACCCAGCCCATGCTGACAGAAGAGGAACCTGTCATTTGAAGGGTTCATAATTGGTAATGAGGAAGTGTTGAATAGACTGTCGGAACATAAATTGACAAGAGACGGAACTGGGCAAGGTAGATCCAAGGATATTGAAGGGATTGAGAGTAGAAATTGCAGGGGAACTGACAATAGATTTTCAGTCTCTCCGAGACTCAGGGGAAGTGCCAGAGGACTGGGGAGTTGCAAACATTCCGCCCTTATGCAAACATGTTGTCAGGATAAGCCCAAGAATACAGAGCATTCAGTTTATCTTTAGTGGTGGGCAAGATTCTAGAAACAATTACTCAGGATAGATTTAGTCGTGACATGGGAAGATGTGGGTTCACAAGGAAGAGCAACATGGATTTCTAAAGGTGGAGTCGTCTTTAGCTAAGTTTCTGGAGTTTGTTGTAGGGGTAACAGAAAAGGTCAATGAGGGTAATGCTGTTGATGTAGTGTATATGGCCTTTGAAAAGGCATTTGATACAGGACCACTCAAGAGAAATGTGAGAAAAGTTATTGCTCATTGAATAGAAGGCAACTGGTTGGGCAGCATATGACTGGCTGGACCGAATTCTTACCCCAAATGTACCTTTCGTTCTAATTATTATATTAAATGTTGTGAACATCAGGCACATTCTAGTAGCCAATGCAGCCCGCAAGAAACTCCGGGCCGAGAGTGATGGAAAGATTCTGAGTGAGCCTGAGATGGACAGCCGGGGAAAGTCCATCATTTTACGGCTGTCTATATCGGGCAGCTTCATCCTGTTCTGGATGGTATATGTTATAAATTTGGCATGTGTATTTTGCGGCACAAATTTAACTGACCCAAGGTTCATCTTGCAGGAAGGTGGGTACATGCTGAAAATTTTGAGCTGTTGCACCAACACGTATAATTTTGCAGGGACACGGGGTAAATTCAGAGCGCAGTTAAAGAATGCCTCAAAATCTCCATTAATACTCATTCCAAAAATCATTAAATAATTGAATTTCAAAAACCGTCTCAGAGTCAACGTATTCCTTCCCATGTCTTTTCATCCTCTCTTGACAATGGCCACCCATTAGATATTTTGTGCGTATCCCATCCTATTTGTTTACTTCATCACCAGTGTGAATATATGATGTGGAATCCATCCCTCTGGATTCTAGAATGGTGCCTTTGTATTGGTAAAATCTGGAAGTTACTGCATTATTTAGGAATTGAGGCTGCAGAAGACTAGGCCAATGGAGTCTTCTCACTTTAATGCTAATGAAGAGCGATTCCTGAAATCCATGAAAAACCAGGAAGTGATTGATCATACGACCAAGTACAATCTGAGCAAATTGTCATTTTGGACCTGTAACCAGTGACTGCTTTGGTTATAAGAAAAGACTCACAGCCAAGTTTTCGGCCAAAAAAATGAGCAATAAATGCTCGTCCTTCTCGCAAAATTCGCCTCAGGGCAATTAATTAGGAAAAAAATATCACTGCCAAACAAATCCCATGGCATATATTGCACTGCCTTTGAGCTATGAGGTCTGCAACACAGAGACTATTTTATCCATATTCGAGCTCATTTCTTTCCTTTATCATCAAGTTTCCAACAGCCTTTTTACAATGTTGGCTTTTTGTATTCATTTATGGGATGCTGGCGTTTCTGTCTAGGCCAGAATTTATTGCCCATCCCTTATTGCAACTGCAAGGGTGGTGGTGAGCTGCCTTGTTGAACTGCTGCTGTCCATGTCGTGTAGGTACAACCACAGTTCAGTTAGGGAGGGAATTCCAGGATTTTGGCCCAGCAACAGTCAGGGAACGGAGGTATATTTCCAAGTCAAGATGGTGAGTGACTTGGGTGGGCCCCTGCAAGTGGTAGTGTTCCCATTTATCTGTTGCCCTTATCCTTCTGGATGGAACTGGTCTTGGAATTGGCAGGTGATGTCGAAGATGCATTGGTGAATCGCTACAGTGCATTTTGTAAATGGTACACACTGCTGCTACTAGTTCCGCTCTGATGGAAGGAGTGAATATTTGCTGGAGAGGTTGCAAACAATTAGGTTGTTTTGCCCTGGATGGTGTAAGGCTTCTTGAGTGCTGTGGGAGCTGCGTTCATACAGGCAAGTAGGGAGAATTCCATCACACTCCTGATTTGAGCCTTGTAGATGGTGGACAGGCTTTGGAGAGTCAGGCGGTGCGGTACTCGCCGCAGGATGCCTAGCCACTGACCTGCTATGGTAGCAACAGTGTTCATTAGAGTCCAATGAGCATCATCGATATCGTCGATTGCTTCACTGGGATTAAAAATGAAGCTAACTCTGCTTGGCTACAGTAGCCCGGCTCTGAGTTTTAGAAAGACTAGAGAGGTGTGTCAAGCAGAGGGTTGCAATAATTGTCCTGTGATCTGCCTTCTGTCAAAGGCCAAAGAGAGCTGGTCTCACTAACATCTATTTGGAACTTCTATGTTGATACGAGTTGAGTTAAATGTGTTGCAAATTTCCATGGGGAAGATGACAGAGGATGCTACTTTTGACTCGTGTTAAAGGCTTGACTAAAAAATCAGCGAATGCCGAAAAGGGGCAGCAGCTCTTTGCAGTCAATAGAGGTTACAGGCTCCTTTGAGATTTGCAAGCTTAACACGGTGATTTACCCTCTCACTCCTTCAAGCCTGCCCATCAACTACACATCACAGGTCAGGAGTGTAGTGGAGGAGCACAACATTCAACAAGTTTGACATCATCCAGGATATAGCAGCTCGCTTGATTGGCGCCATACCCACAAACATTAATTCCCTCCATCACCAACGCATGATGACAAAAGTGAGAAACTATAGGTGAGATGAGGCGAGAATGACTGTCCTTGACATGAAGGCAGCATTGGTCCGAATGCTCCTTCAGGAGCCCGAGCAAAAACTGGAGTCAACGTGAATCAGGTGAAAAACTCTCTGCAGGCTGGAGCCATAACAAGTACAAAGGAAGATGTTTCTCGTTGTTGGAGGTCAATCATCTGAGTTCCATGGCATCATTGCAAGAGCTCCTCAGGGTAGTGTGCTAGGCGCAACCATCTTCCGCTGCTTCATCAATGACCTTCATTCCATCATAAGGACAGAAGTCGGGATTTGAGTTGGTACTGAAGCAGCACATGTCCAATTGCAGCAAAAGAGTCTGTAAAATATAAACAGAGCTGTTTGTGTGGATCAGAAAGTTAGGTCTGTGTATAAGGGCACTATAAATAAAGCCATGTGAGTGGTTAATGTAACTAGAGCTGTGTGTGTGTGTGTGTGTGTGTGTGTGTGTGTGTATGTGTGTGTGTGTGTGTGTGTGGGTGTTTGTGTGTGTCTGTGTGTGTGTGTGTGTGTGTGTGTGTGTGTGTCTGTGTGTGTGTGTGTGTGTGTGTGTGAACACGAGAAATAGGGCAGTGAGTAAAGATAACATAAAAAAGCTGTGTGTTTGGATAACATAAGTAGAGGTGTATACGTGCATGAAAAAAATAGAGTTGTGTATGCTAATAACATAAAGGGACCTGTGTGTATGGAAAGTATAAATATAGCTGTGCGAATTTGAATAATATCATGAGAGCTGTGTGTGTGGATAATATAAATAGAGCCGTGTGTGTTGATAAGAAAGATGGGGCTTTGTGTGTGGGCAGTTTAAATAGAGCCATGAGTATGGAAAATATAAATCGTACTGTGTGTGTGTACAAGAAAGATAGGGCTGTATGTGTGGATAATATAAACAGAGCTTTGTGCGTGCATAATATAAATCGAGCCGTGTGTAAGGTTAATATAAATAGGGTTGTGTGTGTGGCTAATATAATGCGAGCTGCGAGTGTATAAGAAAGACAGGGCAGTGCGTGGAGATATACAGAGAGCTTTGTCTGTGTGGATAATATAACTAAAGCCCTGTGTGCGATTAATTAAAATAGAGCTCTGCGTGTGGTTCATGCATATAGAGCTGATATTGTTAAAAAGTTAATGAGGGCTGTGAGTGTGACCAATATAAATCAAGCTGTGTGTGCTTGGATAATATAAATAGAGACATGTGGGTGGATAAGAAAGATAGGGCTGTGTGTGTGGACAGTATGAATGGAGCTGTGCTCTTTGAAAGTATAAATAGAGCTGTGTGTGTGGACAGCATAAATATAGCCATTTGAGTGGATAATACAACTAGAGCTGTGCGTGTTTGTGTGGATAATGTGAATAGCGCAGTGAACACAGATAACCTAAAGAGAGCTCTGTATTTGCATAATATAAATTGAGTCATGAGTGCTGATAATATAAACAGGCCTGTGTGTATGGAAAATATAAATAGAGCTGTGTGAATGTGGTTAGTATCAATAGAGCTGTGTATCTGGATAACATCAATGGAGCAATGTGTGTGAATAAGAAAGATGGGGATTTCTGTCTGTGGACCGTATAAATAGAGCAGTGAGTATGGATACTATAAATCGAACTGTGTCCGTTTATAAGATAGGGCTGTGTGTGTGTCTGTGTGTGTGTGTGTGTGTGTGTGGGTATGTGGATAATCAGGATAAGGCAGTGAGTGCAGAAAATATAAATAGTGTTGTGTGTGTTCAAAATATAAATAGAGTTGCATGTGCCGTTAATATAAACAGACCTGACTGTATGGAATGTATAAATAGAGCTGTGCGAATGTGGATAATATCAAAGGAGCTGTGTGCATGGTTAATTTAAGTAGAGCCATGTGTGTGGATAAGAAAGCTGGGGCTTTGTGTGTGGGCAGTTTAAATAGAGCAGTGAGTATGGATAATATAAATCGAACTGTGTGCCTGTATAAGAAAGATAGGGTTGTGTGTGTGGATAATATAAACAGAGCTTTTTGCATTCTTAATATAAATCGAACTGTGTGCCTGTATAAAAAAGTTAGGGCTGTGTGTGTGGATAATATAAATAGATCTGTGTGTGTTGATAATATAAATAGAAATGTGTGTGTAAATAATATAACTAGAGCTATATGTGCGGAATGCATATATAGAGCTTTGTGTCTGGAAAATATAAAACATTCTGTGTGTGTGGACAGCAAAAAATAGAGCTGAGTGTTTATGGATTTTTAAAATAGAGGCATGTATGTTAAGAAAGGTAGTGCTGCGGCTGTGGATAATGTAAATCGAGCTGTGTGTATGGATAATATAAAGATGGCTGTGCGTGTGTGGATAATATAAATAGAGCTGCGTGTGTGGCTAACATAAATAGAGGTTTGTGTGTGGAACATTGAAAGAGAGCTAGTGTGTGTGTCAAATATAAATAAAGCTGAGCGTTTCTTGGTAATATAAATAGAGATTTGTGTGTGGAAAATATAATTAGTGCTGTGTGTGTGATCAATATAAATCAATCCTGGTCGTTAGACAATTTAAATAGAGCAGGGAGGTTGAATGAAATAAATAAGGAAGTGTTTGTCGATAATCCAAACAGAGCTGTGGTTAATATAAATAGAGCTAAGTGTTTGTGAACAATATATATAAAGCTGTGAGCCTGGAAAAAAAAAAGAGCTGTGTGTGTGTATCGATAATATAAATAGAGCTTTGTGTGTGGAAAATATAAATAGAGCTGTGTGTGTGTGTGTGTGTGTATGGATAATATAAATAGAGCTGTGAGTTTGGTAAGTAAGTTCGGGCTATGTGTGTGGACAGTATAATAAAAGCTGTGTGAGGGGATAATTTGAATAGAATTGTGTGCGTGTGTGTAAAATAAAGTCGAGCAGTGAGCAAGGATAATATAAGAAAGAATTTAAATAGAGCTTTGTCTATGGGCAGCATAAATAAAGCTATCTGTGTGTGTAGAAAGTTAAGGCTGCGTGTGTTGGATAATATAAATAGAGCTGTGTACGTGGATAAATTCAATAGAACAGTTTTTGTGCATAATTTGTGGATAAAATAAAAAAAGACTGTGTGTGTGGTTAATTTAAATAGAGCTGCATGTGTTGATAGTATAAATAGAGCAGTGTGTATGGATAATATAAATAGAGCTCTGTTTTTGGATTATATATAGTGAGCTGTGTGTGTAAAGAACTATAATAGAGCTGAGTGTGTGTGGATAATATAAATTAAGTCTTGTGTGTTAAGAAAGGTAGGGCTGTGGCTGTGCATAATGTAAATTGAGCTATGTGCATGCACGATATAAATAGAGCTGTGTGTATGTCAAATATTAATAAAAGTGTGTGTTTGCTGGCAATATAAATAGACCTGTGCGTGTGTGGCTAATCTAATGGAGTCATATGTGTGCATAATATAAATAAAGATGTGTTTGAAGAAAATATAAATAGACTATGCGTCTGATCAATAAAAATCAACCCTGGTCGTGAGGCAATATAAAGAGAGCGGGGGTGGGGGAGGTGGGGGATGGGGGGCTGGATGAAATAAATAAAGATGTGTCTGTCGATAATCCAAATAGAGTTGTGTTTGTGGGTAATATAAATAGAGCTTGTGTTTGTGGATAACCATGTGTTTGTGGATAATATAAACAGAGCTGTGTGTGTGGATAAGGAAAGTAGGGATGTGTGTGTGGACATTATGAACAGGGCTGTGCATGTGGATAATATGAGTAGAGCACTGTATGTGGATATTATGACTAGAGCTGTGTATGTGGATAATATAAATAGAGCTTTGTTTGTGGCCAGTAAAAATCAAGCGATGTGTGTGTCCCTAATACAAATAGAGCTGTGCGTTTATGTGGATAATATAAATAGAGCCATGTGTATGGATCAGGGTGTGTGTGGATAATATAAACAAAAACTCTCTGTGTTCGTAATATAAATAGAGCTGTGTGTGTCGATCATAACAATAGAGCTGTTTATCTGGGTAATAAAAATAGAGCTGTTTGCGTGCATAATAATGGAAGGGCTGTGAGTGTGGATATTGTGAACAGGGCTGGTGTGTGTGGATAATTTAAATAGAGCTGTGTGTGTGGCTCATAACAATACAGCTGTTCATCTGGGTAATATATATAGAGCTGTGTGTGTGGCTCATAACAATACAGCTGTTCATCTGGGTAATATATATAGAGCTGTGTGTGTGGCTCATAACAACACAGCTGTTCATCTGGGTAATATATATAGAGCTGTGTGTGTGGCTCATAACAATACAGCTGTTCATCTGGGTAATATATATAGAGCTGTGTGTGTGGCTCATAACAATACAGCTGTTCATCTGGGTAATATATATAGAGCTGTGTGTGTGGCTCATAACAATACAGCTGTTCATCTGGGTAACATATATAGAGCTGTGTGTGTGGCTCATAACAACACAGCTGTTCATCTGGGTAATATATATATAGAGCTGTGTGTGTGGCTCATAACAACACAGCTGTTCATCTGGGTAATATATATAGAGCTGTGTGTGTGGCTCATAACAACACAGCTGTTCATCTGGGTAATATATATAGAGCTGTGTGTGTGGCTCATAACAATACAGCTGTTCATCTGGGTAATATATATAGAGCTGTGTGTGTGGCTCATAACAACACAGCTGTTCATCTGGGTAATATATATAGAGCTGTGTGTGTGGCTCATAACAATACAGCTGTTCATCTGGGTAATATATATAGAGCTGTGTGTGTGGCTCATAACAATACAGCTGTTCATTAGGTAATATATATAGAGCTGTGTGTGTGGCTCATAACAACACAGCTGTTCATCTGGGTAATATATATAGAGCTGTGTGTGTGGCTCATAACAATACAGCTGTTCATCTGGGTGATATATATAGAGGTGTGTGTGTGGCTCATAACAACACAGCTGTTCATCTGGGTAATATATATAGAGCTGTGTGTGTGGCTCATAACAATACAGCTGTTCATCTGGGTAATATATATAGAGCTGTGTGTGTGGCTCATAACAATACAGCTGTTCATCTGGGTAATATATATAGAGCTGTGTGTGTGGCTCATAACAACACAGCTGTTCATCTGGGTAATATATATAGAGCTGTGTGTGTGGCTCATAACAACACAGCTGTTGATCTGGGTAATATATATAGAGCTGTGTGTGTGGCTCATAACAACACAGCTGTTCATCTGGGTAATATATATAGAGCTGTGTGTGTGGCTCATAACAATACAGCTGTTCATCTGGGTAATATATATAGAGCTGTGTGTGTGGCTCATAACAATACAGCTGTTCATCTGGGTAATATATATAGAGGTGTGTGTGTGGATAATATAACTAGAGCTATGTGTGTGGATAAGAAAGATAGGACTGTGTCTGCAGATAATCTAAATAGAGCTTTGTGCCTGGATCGTAAAAATGGATAATATAAATAGAGCTGTGTGTGTGGATAAGATAGATAGAGTTGTGTGTGTGGATGATAAAGGTAGGACTGTTTGTTAGGTCAGTATAAATAGAGCAATGAGTCTGGATAATATAAAGGGAGGTGTGCGTGGAAATGAAAATTTGGGCTCTGCATGTGAATAATATAAGTTCAGCAGCATGTGCGCATAACATAAATGGTGCTGCGTGTATGTATAATATTAATAAAGGCATTTGTGTGGATCAGACAGGTAAGGCAATGTGTGTGAATAATATAAATAGAGCTGTGTGTGTTGATAACTTAATAGAGCCATGTGTGTGGATGAGTTGATAGGCCTTTGTGTGTGCATATTATTAATATATCTGAGTGTGTGTCGATAATACAAATAGCTCTGTCAGTACAGATAATTCAGTTTAAGTTGTGTATGTGTGTAAGCAAGAAAGTGACATGTGAATGGATAATATAAATAGAGCGGTGCGTGTAAAAATATAAATAGAGCTGTGTTTTTTAATAATGTATATAGAGCTGTGCGCACGTACATTATGAAAAGAGCCTTCTGTCTTGATAACATATATAATGCTTAGTATGCGAGTAATAAAACTAGAGCACTATGAGCATGGTTCATACCTAGAGAGCTGATGGTGTGGAAGATTGAAAGATAGCTTTATGTACGGTCAGTATGAAAAAAAACTGTGAGTGTGTGTGTGTGAGTGTGTGTGTGTGTGTGTGTGTGTGTGTGTGTGAGTTTGTGTGTGAGTGTGTGTGTGTGTGTGAATGTGTGTGTGTGTGTGTGCGTGTGTGTGTGTGTGTGTGTGTGTGAGTGTGTGTGTGTGTGTGTGTGAGTGTGTGTGTGTGTGTGTGTGTGTGTGTGAGTGTGTGTGTGTGGGGATAATATAACTAGTGCCCTGTGCATGTGGATCAGTATAAATGCAGCGATGTGAAAGGATAAGCAAAATAGGGCTGTGTGTGGACAGTACAAATCGAGCAATAAGTATGGATTATACAAGCAGAGCTGTTTGTGTGGATAGGAAAGTTAGGTCTGCTTGTGTGGATAGTATACATAGAGCCATGTGAGTGGAGAATATAACGAGAGCTGTGTGTGTGTGGCTCATATATATAGAGCAGTGAGTACAGATAATATATATAGAGCTCTGTGTGTGGTTAACACAAATCGAGCTCTGTGTGTGCATAATGTAAATAGAGCTGTGTGCACTGATAATATAAAAAATACCTGTGTGTATGGATACTATCAATAGAGTTGTAAGTGTCTGCGTAAAGTAAATAGAACTGCTTGTGTGGATAATATACATAGAGCTGTTCGTGTGGATAATATGAATAGAGCTGATCGTGTGGATAATATAAACGGAGCTGTGTGTGGACAATATAAATAATGAGGTTTGTGTGTGTGGATTTTATAAATAGAGTTATGTGCAGATAATATCAATAGAGCTGCATACACCGTTAAGATGACTAGAGCTGTATATGTGTGGAAAACATGAATAGAGCTGTGCGTGTGGATAATATCAATAAAGCTGTGTGTGTGAGTGATATGAATTGAACTGTTTGTGGGCAATATAAATGGAGCTGAGAGGATGCAACATAAATATAGAGCTCTGTGTGTGTGGTTAATATAAATAACCCGTGTGTGTTGAATATATAAATAGAGATGTGTGTGTGGTTAATATACATAGATCTCTGTGTATGGACAATATAAGTTATAAATGCAGCTGTGTGTGTGATTAATATAAATAGATCTGTGTGTGTTGACAATAGAAATAGAGCAGTGTGTGTGTTAATATAATAGATTTCTGTGTGTGGACAATATAAATAGAGCTATGTTTGAGGAGAACATAAATAAAGCCGTATGTGTGAAGAATAAACATACAGTTAGGTGTGTGGATAACATAAAGGGAGCTTTTATTTTGGATAATATCAATAGAGATGTGTGTGGGATCTATGTATAGAGCTGTGCGTGTGGGGAATATAGAGTTATTTGTGTGGATAATAAATATTGAGCTGTGTGTGGACCGTATAAATAGAGCTGTATCTGAGTACCACATAAATAGAGTTGCGTGTGCAGAAAATGTAAATGCAGCAGTGTGTGCGTAATATAAATTAAGCTGCTTCTGTGGATAATGTAAATAGATGTGTGTGGATAATTAAAACACAGCTTTGTATCTAGATATTAATGAAGCAGTGTTCGCTGAAAATAAATACGACAATGTTTGGTTAATAAAATTGCTACTCTTTTGGGTTACAAAAACGGAGGAAATGATTGATAATTTTTTTTTGGTCCATTTTATCCTATCTGCCCAGCTGACAATGGCCATAAGGTTGGGATGGGTGGCACATGCAGATGTCAACTCACACTATCCCTCATACTAGTGTGGATGTCTACTTAAGTCGAATCCCACACGAAGGGCATGGATTTAAGGTAAGAGGTTGAGAATGTTTCTCACTCAGAAGGGGGATGGCATCTGGATCGTTCTGGCGAAGAAAGGGCAGTGTAGGCAGAAACTGTGATGACGTGTTACAATGCACGGAGATACACCTCTCGTTGATAAAGCGCACGGCTACAGATCCAGTGTTGCCAAACAATGGCTACTTGTCAGCTGGCGAGGACACAGAATGGCAAACTTACTCAACTCTCTAAAATGCTGTGAGTGCACCCAAGTGCTGCCAGTGAAACTTCCCTACAATCAGCAGAAACCCACTCGCATGTTTTCGTTACTTGGCCAGTTTATTGATCAGCTTCAGTGGATATTTCAGAATTTTCATGAATTCTTCTCTGAATTTAGTTTGGGTCACTGCGTGAATGCACGTGTTGGTACAGCAGCTCAGGAGCTAGAGCATATTGCCACTCTCTTGGAAAACAAACATTGGGTGAATGAAACTTGAGACTTTATAATCCTGCGTGGTCATCAAGTAGAGGACATTCACCTCGTTGGTCATCCATAAGAGGATGAAACTGCCCGAGTTGGTGAAGAGTAGAATGATGGACTTTCTCCCGCTCTCCATCTCTGGATAACTCTATTTCTCAACATTGTTCTGGGTCCGGAGCCTCCTGCGGATACTAAGTGTTGCTAGAATATGCCTGACAGTCAGGGCACTGAACAGTAACATCAGGAGGAAGGGGACACATGGATTCAAAATGCGGTTGATCCAGTCAAATGCTGTCCATTCAAGTTCAGAATAAAAGGCCAACTTAATGCTACACTACCACGGGACATCCTTAATCATGTACAAGGGCTCATATACAAAGTACCAGGAGAGGTTTTTCAAACAGCTCAGAGCACAGAGCGTTCCTATTACAACAGCTGCCCTGCTGTCAGTGCAGTATTTAGTTTTAAGCTGCTGGCAACAAATGGCTACAAATCCATCAAAGGAGAAGGCGACTGTTAACGAGACTAAACTGTCTCTGGCTGCGTAGGTTAAAGTGATTTTAAGGCTACAGACTGGAGTGATTGACAGGAAATGTACTGGAAAATACATGACACTGATGCGATTTAATATCACTCCGGTGATAATGGCAAACAGATCATTCACCGCCATTCCCACCAGGTACTGAGTGATACATTGGGAGAGACCACAACTTCCAAGGGACAGGATCACTATCATCACCAAATTAGCTGTGCATGGAAAAGAACAGTTGAATCAAATAAATGTTTTCTTTCATTGGATGTCACCGTTCATGACCAATTTCGGGTGTTCAATTTGTATTTACGTTTTAATTTGGAGCTGGGAATTTATGGCCAGTTTTGCTTCCTAGGTGTTCATGGACATGATACTAATTTTAGGCTCCATTCCATTTTATGTTCCATTAAAATTTCACATGATCACACCCTGACATGCAGCTCCGAACTTGGCCGCGGACCAGATCCACGAACGTGGACGGGCCTTAAACGATTTGGTTAGAAGAGACGTTTCCTAACCAATAGGTCAATGTTCAGTCCGAACATAATTCTTTTTGCAAATCGCATTCAAAGCAATGGTCCGTGCAGTTAACGCTTGTTTTGAGCTTATGTGTCTAATACTGCGTGGCACCAGTGACACTGACATTGTGAGGGTGGATAAATCAGATCATTGCCCAAGGACGTCCAACTCAAACACGAAACGACCACAAAAGATCAACAATAGTTTTGGGGAAAGCGACACAACAGTTTCATGGATAGAAACGTAATTGATCGACTTGCACAAGTTGTGATTAACAACTAATTGAAATATAAATTAAATGGTTTTCGAAATTAATGAGTTACTTAATTATTAAAGCCAGCCAATGTTATTGATATCACTTCACATTAATGCGAGAATGTACACTTTCCAAAGTGCTCGCTGCTTGATTCTTTTAATTTTGATTGGGAAAACATGGGATGAGAAGTTGCATCTCTATGTTTTCTTACAGGGTTGATCTCCTTAATTTAGTTCACAGTTTGAGGTGGAGACTTTTACCCTGTCACATGGAGAGTTCCTGATCTTCGAATGCTGTCTGAAGATAATTAAGGGGCAGCTGGCATAACTTAGTAGACAGCCAGGACCTAGAAATGAGGGACATCTGATGAACAGCAGCTTTGACCATGTCATTCACCCCCACTGCGCTGGAAAATGCACATGTTGGACAGCCAAGCCGACATTCCTCTCTCTATGTACAACCCTTGCTCCATTCAAGAAGATAAAATTTTTGAACCTCTTCTCCGAATTCCAGGCTGAGGGATTCAATTTGCATGGTTTGCAATGCATCTGAACAATCTCATTGTTGGCATAGGGAGGTGGCGTGCACTGTCAATCCACATGTGGCTTTCCCAGCTCAGTTACCTACCTCCTCCCGTTACCACGGTTAGCCTCCTCCTGAATAGCAAATCAATTTAAGCTCAAGAAACTTTCAAGGAGCTGAGAGCTGTCCATGCCTCTGGCACTGTGACTTTTTGCATCAATACTGAGAAGCAAAAGACGGGAAAAGTGGGAAATTACACCTTGGTATCTCCAAACGTAAACGGCTATCCTGGGATTCCGAGAGAGGGCATGTTGTCTTCGACCTTTTCAATGTTCAGTGTTTGCACCAAATTGCATTATTTTACGGGAAGGGTCTAGAATCCGAGCTCTTTCCCAAAATGTATGGGAACTCACAAGAACTATTGATGGGTAAAATGAAATGGGCAAAAAAGCAGCATAAAAGCTGAAGACATTTTATCTTCAACAGTCCTTACAATTTCATAAGATCATCCTCTACAAGCAGTTAGCCAGTTGCTTCGGGATTATTCTGGATGCTATGAGTGGTGTGGGAAGAACTGAATGATCAGAAAGGCTTCAAACAATTTGCGACTGACGTGGATGTAGAGTAACTGATTCCATTGTGTGCTCTTCCCCACTCTATCTCTCATCAGACTGAAGTGAGGCACACCTGTAATTGCTGGTTTTTCACAGCGACAGGGAACAATGTATTCCATCCAATTGCCTTCGAGTTTCCTATTCTAACAAGATGGTCAGTGTGAATTGAGACAAAGTCACAAATGTTGGTGTTGGATGATTAGTGGTTTCTTCCTCTCTACTTATCAAAACAAATCTAACACAGATACAGACAAGAGAATCATGTTTCAACTGCAGCACCATCGCTCAGCCTATTATCCAGCAAAGGGAGGGCAATATCTGAAAATGTAAATACTATTATGGTATGATTAAAGTTTCATTTACAAGAAAAACTATGTAAAACATTGATCGCATTTGATTAAAAAATTGAACAAAGAGTGAACTTTAGAGGAGATGACATAGTGGTACAGTAACTGGGCTAGGAATCAAGGAATAAAATCAGAAAAAGCTGGAGAAATTCAGCAGGTCTGGCAGCATCTGTGGAGACAGAAGCAGGGTTAACATTTCGAGTTCTGAAGAAGAGTCATACGGGCTCAAGACATTAACTCTGTTTTACTCTCTCCCCAGAAGCTGTCAGGCCTGCTGTGTTTCTCCAGCGCTTCCTGTTTGTATTTCACATTTCCAGCATCTGCAGTATTTTGCTTTTATCTTAGGAATCCAGAGACCCAAGGTAATGCTCTGGGGTTTGAAACCTGCCATGGCAGGTGGAGAAATTTGAATTCAATAAAATAAATCTGGAAATAAAAGTCTGATGATAACCACAATACCATCGTGAATTTTCTTAAAGAACCATCTTGTTCATCCATGTCTTTACGGGAGGATATCAGCCATCATTACCTGCTCTGGCCTGTATGTGACTCGAGACTCACAGTAATGACTATGAAGAATGTCCTTTCAAGAAGGACAACTATGGACGGACAATACATGTTGGACTAGACAGCGACCCACGTCCCAAAAATGAATAAAGACAAAGGAGATGTGGACGCTGCTGAAATTAAATTGTCCATCAGCGGGTTAGACAGTGAATCCACTGAGAGTGTTCGAAAGGTTGTGTAAAATAAATTATTGATCATAATTACTAACCTTATTAACTCAATTAATCAAATCAGGAATTAACGTGACTTTTAGTAATAGTAGCCATAAAACTATCATCGATTGCTTGTTCCCTATTCGGAAGGGCATCTGTCATCCTTACTGGTTTGGCCTACATATGTCTCAGCGTTTTTGACTCTGAACTGGTCCCTGAAGGACGATTAAGGTTGGGAAACAAATGCTCACCTTGCAATAAATAATGAATTATTATGTCGAATAGTTTCAATAAACGCTGGCAGTGCTGGAAGAACTCACCAGGTCTGACAGCATGTGTTGACAGAGAGAACATAGCTAATGGAGAAATGTGATTGGATTTATGTTGTTGCAAAAGGGCAGAGGAGTAGGGGAAACACAATGGAATGCCATGTATAGTTTTGAGGATTTGTAGATTAAATGACAAAGCTATCAAGGAACAAAAGTCAATGGAAAAACAATGCTTGTATTAACGATAAATGCTTTGGTCCAGAGTAAGTGTTAATAGAAGGTTAAAGGCGAACACTGTTTACATATAAAGTACCAGAATATGTTAAGAACAGGAAAATAGTTCAGCACTGTCTGAAAACAAAACCATTAGTACAAGATACAGACTTGAGGGAATCATTTGAAATGGAGGACAGAGGTCTGAAGTTGTTGAACTCAGTGCTGAGTCCAGATGGCTGTGAACTGCCTAATCAGAAGATGGGGTGCTCTTTTTACAGTTTACTTTGCCTTCACTGGAGCAGTGCAGGAGGCTGTGGATAGAAACGTCGGCATTGTAGTAAGCTGTCGATTTGAAATGGTAAGTGATCAGAAGCTTGGTGTCATGCTTGTGGACCGGGAGATCGTGTTCGACATAGCTATCAGCTGGTCTGTGTTTAGCGTCCCCAATGCAGAGGAGACCTCACTATGAGCAGCGAATGCAGTGAACCAAATTAAAAATAAAAATGTAAGTGAAACGCTAGATCACTTGAAAGGTGTGTTTGTGATCTTGGACGGTGAGGAGACGGCAGCTAATGTCGTAGAGTCACATCTCCTGTGTTCGAACAGGAACATGTTCTCGGAAGGGGTGAGGCGCCGGGGGTGATAGGTGGTCTGTAACTTAATGACAAACTCAGGGTGAAGAAGAAAAGTGAGTAATTGTTCCCACAGCAAAGCAAGCAGCAGTTATGACCAGCACTCGACACATCTAGGAACGGATTCGGAGTTATTGTGTCAGTCACCCCCGATGAGAGGTGCCTTTCGGCTCCATATTTTTCCAGTTTGCAAGCCAAGCTTTCTTGATGGGGCAAAAATAGACTCCCAGGCAGAGGAGGCTGGTGGTTCTCCAGGGAAAAGGACTGAGTTACTTTGACTTTAAGACCGTAAGACCTAGCAGCAGAAGTATGATATTCAGCCCATTGAGCCTGGTCCATCATTCAATGAGATCATGGCTGAACTGACAATCCTCAACGCCATTTTCCTGCTTTTCCCCAGAACCCTTGATTCCCTTACTGATCAAAAATCTGACTATGCCAACCTTGAATATACTTAACGACCCTGCCTCCAAAGCCCTCTGTGCTAATGTGTTCCACAGATTGACTGCCTACTGAGGGAAGAATTTCCTTCTCATTCTCAATTATAATTTGGTGCCCTTTACTCTCTGATTATGCCCTCTGATCCTAGACTCTCCCACAAGAGGAAACAACCTTTCAGCATTTACTCTATCAGGCCCCCTTAGAACCTCTTATTTCTCAGCAATTTCTCCTCTCATAATTCTAAACTCCAACGTGTACAGGCCAAATGAACTCAAACTCTTCTCTTTTGAAAATACCTCCATTCCCGGGACGAACCTGGTGACCCTTCTCTGCTTTGGTTACAATGCTTCCTTAGTTAAAGGGACCAAAACTGTTCACAGTATTCTAGGAGTGGTCTAACTAGTTCCTTATTTGTTTTCGCAAGATGGCCCTATTTTTAATACTCCATTCCCTTTGAAATGAAGAAAAGGAATACATTTGCCCTACCTATTGCTGAACTTGTAAGCTAGTTTTTTGGGATGCATGCATGAAGACTCCCAAATTCCTCCGTGTTGCAGCTTTCTTCAGTCTTTCCCCATTTAAGCAATATTTGGTTCCTCTATTATTGATGCCAAAGTGCATAACCTCACAATTTTCCACATTATATTCCATCTGCCACGTATATGGCCACTCGCTTAACCTGTCTATATCCGTCTGTAGACTCCATGTGTCATCCTCACCAGTTGCCTTCCCAACTGTATTTTTTTTCAACGCAATCTTTGTGATAGTACATTCATTTACCTCCTCTACATCATTAATATTGGCAGGGAATGTAGCCGCCACTGCACAACCTTCATCCTAGACCATCTTTCCCCAGTTCACTTTGGCAGGCGGAGCTGTGGACTGATCCTGCTGGCTGTCCCGAAACCCCCTGAACTCAACAGGGTCTGTGACCATGAGAAGAACGTCATAGAAGCAAGCTAAGGGACAGACCTCCAATCCTGACTCTTGCATATCCGCACCGACAAAGTCCGACAGAAGAGGCGCATGAAAATCTCCACGCAAATGAGTCCAAATAAGTGACCGGACATGGGGCAGACCTGACGCCCTACTCCCTTGAAGGGAAGGGAGGCCATCGAGGATCCATTAACTTCAATCAGGCATTCCACAGTTGCATACAGAGGTTGCGCATGGGCTACAAAGTGCGTCCTGAGCTCAGATGCCTGCAGGTTGCCGAACATCTCTTCATGATCCCTCCTGACAGATTTTGCCACTTGATCAAGTGAAAGGAAATTGGCTGAAAGGCCGGCCTTCTGAGAGTGATCGATGAGGTCACGGACTAGGCGATGGTTATCACAGATGGTTCGGCTTGGGCCCCTCTAGGCCTGTTAAGGGTGCAACATGTGGTCCAGCATGGTGCCAAGGCCAGCAGACATGACTCTGGTAATGATCTTATGGTTTATTTTTAGGAGGGAGACCATGCACCAGTTCTTAAGCAGACAAAGACTGTTCATCCTGGGCAGTAGGACAAATACCCTGCACCATTCCCTTCATGAAGCATAGAGGCAGGAATCCAGAGAGGGGTTTTTTCCAGAAGTCCATGAAAGTTGGATGATCTATTGCATTCCCTCACCTTCCCCACCAATATTGAATGGGGTGGCTGCCGGATTGAGCACTTGCCTTGGGGATATGGTTAAATTCAATTGCAAGGATGAGACACTCGCCAGCATCAGCTGATTCAAAGAAATGTGTTTGTTTTGCTCCGGTCACTAGTTGAAATGACCGATCCCACAGCTGAACAGTGAGATGGGGATAGCGGCCTGCAATAATCTCTCTTGATCCCCAGATAAATATTCTTACTCTGAATTGTTCCTTGTTCTTTTTGCATAGGAAACCTTAAACCGTATGATGGAATGATGACTATTAATTAAACATTGTCCTCCCAACACTTGAGCCACTCGGCCTACCGTATTCCCAGAACCATGTGCAGCAAAACCCTCTTTCTCAACTGGACACATGCCGCTATAGAAAATTATCCCAAGCACTCTCTTGGAATTCTTGCCTCTCTCTGGCCTTTACACTACTATCTAAGTTTTAAATTCTATATAAAATATTCGTTCTCCTGTAATAATGATAAAATATTATATTGTCATGAAGTACAAGTTATTGCCCCATTCACACTTAGTATTCTTCTGACCTATTCTGATGGGTGCCAGGTGAGACGTTTCGACAAAGTGTGCCTTTGTCAGCAATACTCAGGTTCTGCACTCCAAAGGGAATGTTTTTATATCCCATACAGTTTGCGCTTCTCTTTAATTTCCTTGCAAATGTGTTCATCTACATCCTTCCCATAGTTGCTCTTGCAATGAACAACGGAATTGCACCAGTTTCCTTTTAGCTCTAGCCACAGGGATTCTGCCTTTGATGACTCTCTCCAGCAATGCATCATTCTCTTTAATCAACAATGCTACCCCTCTTCATTTCATTATTTTCTTATATTTCCTGAACGAAGGACTATCTCAGTCCTGCACTTCCTTGAGTGAGCTTCCTGCTCACGCCTCACCATCATATTCCCACGTGGCTCTCTGCACCTGTAACTCATCAGCTTTAGTAAGCACACTTCATGCATTCATATACATGCACTGTAACACTAATTTAGATATCTTGCTTGCCGCCTTAACTTAAAATCACCAAATACCATTTATTTAGTACCCTCGTGTACTCGATATGTCCCATTATTCTTTCCTCCTTGGTAACCTTCAATACACAATGTCATTTTTCCCACACCCAGGAAGACATTTGGCCTCAATTCTGCTTATGCGCAACCGGTCTGAGCCTTTACAGGTCCCCTCTCCCCAAGAGCTGAGACCAATGCCTCAAGAACCTGAAGCAATCTCTCCTGCACTGCATTCCAGGCACCCATTCACAAGCTTGATCCTTCTATTTCTGCAATCACCTCTGCATGGTACCGACAGTAATTGGGAAATGAATGCTTTTGAAGCTCTGCTTGCCAATTGCCGAGCCAGATTCCTAACATGTGACAGCACAGCCATGTCCCTCCTACTACCTGTGGCATTGGTATGGATGTGGACCACGACCGTTGGCTGCTCAGACTTCCTGCACCTCCACTCCTTCACAAGTTCTCTGCAGCCGTTCACTGAGCCTGCCATCCGGATTAATGATAATGGCAGAGGGAAGCATATATGTGAGGCACTAATGTGCAATCCTGCTCGAGCTGATCGCAAACAGTTCCTGCTGGATGCCAAGTTTTCAACTGCTAGATATATCCTGCAGTACAGCTGGTTAGGAAACTCTCCCGCTGTTCCTGTTTGCCAGCAGGAATTTACAAACTGATAATCAACCTACTAGGCCAGATAATTAACACACCTTCAATGACCATCCAGATGGGGTCTTGAACACAAAACGTTTAAATTAAAGATAGGGAAAAAACCGCTTTGCACAAGACCTGGACAAGAGTGAGCAACGTAACAGGGTATAGCTAGTGGCATTACACAAAAGTCAGCACTTCAGCCTCATCTATTTTCTATCAATATTAGCTACTTTGATGAGAGAATGTGTGTGTAATGTATCCAAGTTTTGTTGAAGAAAGAGACATTCTGCCAAACGATTTGACTTGCCCTCATCAGCATAGGTCGCAAGAAGTCATCAACTTTAATGGGTAAGCAACACTTTATACTGGATGTGAGGAGAGTGCTGATTGGTTGTCAAGTTATTCGTTTTTGGTGTTGCCATGGAGAAAACAGCAAATAATAGTTAACTGCCCAGGTTTGTTCAAATTCTCATTCTCCATAGCAATTCCTGCACAGATCATATTCCACTCGCTAAACAAGCAGCACTCTCTTCTCATGCAGCATGAATTGTTGTTTCCCTGTTACTGTTGATAGCTTCCTGCGAGCTTTCCTGATGTGTGCAAACAAAAAGCTTTGATAGCATGCCCCTTTTTCAGCAATACTCAAGTTCTGTACTGCCAAATTAGTAATTGTGTCTAATTTTTTTGAGCATACGAAGCTAGGTGGGGAGGTAAATTGCAAGATGATCTCAAACAGATGACAAAATTGATTAAAGAGGTGAGGCGGATAGACAAGAACAAGGCAGGTGGAATGCAACGTGGACGCACTTTCAGGATAGGTGTTGGCATGTTTATGTTCAGAATAAAGTACCAATTCCTTTCAACGCCATGTATGCCAGACAGAGAGGCAGAGACCAAAACCAGGACCGAGACTCCATTGAATCATTGAACAGCTATAACACAGAAGGAGGCCATTCTATACATCTTATCCATCATGTGTCTCCACTGGATCAATTCACTTTGTGCAAGTCTCCTACCATTTCTCCGTAGCCCTGAATGTACTTCCTTTCCTGATGCTGAACCAAGTCCATGTTGAATGCTTTGATTTTATCTGCCTGTACGATAGCTTCAGAAGTGCACACCAGATCCTCAGCAGTCACTTATTGACAAAGTATTTCCTCATGTTGCTTCTCTTGTCAGTTGCCAAAGATCCGTTCCTCTTGGTTCTCCTCCCATCAATAGGATGAGTTTCTCCCTATCTACTCTGTCCGTCCACTCATGGTTTATTGCAACTCTCTCAATTCTCGCTCAACCTTCAGTGCTCCAAAGAGAACAGTGTTAGCCTCTCCAAACTAGCTTCACAACCAAAGTTCCTGATTCCTGAAACCATTCTCATAATTCACCATCCCCATAAAGTCTTCACGCCCTTCCTAAAATCTGGTACATAGGCTGGGATTCAATAGTGCATTTCATTTTTTGTTTATTCGTGGGATGTGGGCGTCGCTGACCAGACCAGCATTTATTACTGATAACAAATTACCCCCTAATTCTGTGGGCATTTTAAAGTCAACTACACTGCTGTGGCTCTGGAGTCAGATGTAGGCCAGACCAAATATGGAGGGCAGATTTCCTTCCCTAAAGGGGGTTAGCAAACCAGATGAGTTGTTACAATAATTGTTTCATATTCATCATTAGACTTAGAATTCCTTACTTTTGATTGAAATAAAATTCGACTATTTGCTGTAGCACGATTCGAGCACAAGTCCGCAAAGCAATGCCCTGGATTTTGGATTATTAGTTTAGCGACAATAATCACTAAACTCTCGCCTCCCTTAAGCATGCTTGCAGATTTTGACACATTAACTAAAGCCAAACATCAGTCTCACCGACTTTAATCCCTCATCCAAAATCATCAAAACAGCTTTCTTGTCATTTTCAAATGACAGTTTTGGCGACCTTGCTGTATGCAAACTGAATGCCACATTTCGGCATCAGCAACCATGTTTCAGTATAAGGTTATTGACTCTACGGCAAGACTAGTCATCTCGTGGAAAAGACCGGAACAATTTATTTTTCCCCTACACAAATTCAGATCAAGTTCTGTACTCAAGGTCACTAAGGTACGACTTTGGTTAAATGGCATTCGATATTTGCTTGTGTCATAGGACCGAGATCAGAACAATATGCCAAGGTATCTGTGATTTTGCGATTCTGTATGATACCGCCAAATATTTCATCAGAGCGCTTCCCTTGGCAACAGGAGCCACGCATTTGGTAATCTAAACACTTGCAGCAGCGTTAAAAAAAAACATGCACAGAACGGGGTTTTACTAATCGTGTAAAAACTTGCTATATAATTTCAACTCAATGTGCATTAAGCGAAGAAGCACAGAAATTCAGAGGGTATGCCATTCCCCTCATTGTATTCTGGGTCAGTTACTTTATGAAGAAAATAAGGGAGAATTTGCGCTCCTGTATATTCTGGCACAGGAACAGTAGAAACAGGAGAAGGAGTAGGCCAGGCAGCCTGCTCAGCGATTCATGGTTTCAAATCCATTCTTCCACCAGCTCCCCATAATTCCCTGGGAGAAGAAAAATCTCTCTATCCCTGCCTGAAATGTATTCAACGATGGAGAGTCACTCGCCTTCTGTGTTAGGGAATTCCAAAGCTTCACAAGCATTTGAGCGAAGACATTTCTCCCCATCTCGACCTTTGATGATCAGTCCCCTTAAACTGAGACTGTGGCCTTGTCTTTCAGATTCCCTGACTACTGGAAAAGAGCTCTCAGTGACAAAGAGGCACAAATTAGGAATGTCACAATGTGTACATTGTGATTATGTTAAGTTTCATAAATCAAGATGAAATAATGCCCATACCCTGCTGTGTACAATGGCCTTGCAACAATCCAAAACAGTACCATTGCCTGATGTTTCTGCACAGCCTCTGTATCAATTCAAATAAAGTCGCACCACCCACTGTCACTCAACCCTGTATGAATGTTAAATATGTTCAACTGTTCTGCTCTTGCCACAGAGTCAAGTACAGATCCAAATCAGTCCCCACTGCCTTGATTGTCCCACCCACGATCAACATCCTGAGGGTTACATTGAGCAGAATCTGAACTGGGCAAGCTATATAATTACTGTGGCTACAAGAACAAGTCAGAGGCTAGGAATGCTGTGGCGAGTAACTCACCTTCTGTTTTCTCAAAGCCAGTTTGCCATCGGCAAGGCTCAAGGTGGAATACGATTGAATACTCTTCACTTACCTGGGCGAGTTCAGCTGCAACAATACTTATGAAACTTGACACTATCCAAGACAAAAAATACTGCTTGCATGGCAGCCCATCCTGCAATCACCCCTTGTTGAAAGTAACAAGGGTGACACCAGAAGACAGCGCAAGAGAGCGACAGAGAGATCAGATCGAGCACGAGTGCGGAGAAACTTCAAAAAGTGACGTCAGCCCAAAGATGGTGCTGATTGATGAGTAGTGTGTAAGTGTGTTTCTCAAGCTTTCCTCCAGTTTAAAATAGATTAGGTGCAGGACAGGTCAGAGTTCTAGTTTTCACTTATAGTGCATACATAATTTAACATTTTTTAAACTGTATTTAACTTAAACAAGGTGTTTTTATTCAACTATATGCATGTCAATGTAGTTTGCTATGTATAGCCTGCGACATGTGGGAAGCCCTAGATGCTCCTTGCACTCTGACCAACAACGTGTGCAGGAAGTTCCACCACCTGCAGCTACTTCAGCTTCAAGTTTCGAAGCTTGAGAGGCAGCTGGAGGCAATGAGGTGCATCCAAGAGGCTGAGAGTGCCATGGATTGCACGTTTTTAGATGTCGTCATCCCACGGTTTATGGAAGTGCAGACAGAGAGTGAATGGGTGAATATTTGTCAGGAAAAAGATGTTAGGCAAGTCGTCAGGAAATCTCCAGGGTGCATCTCGCTCGAGAACAGCTTTTGCTGTTTTAGAAAACGGTACGGGTGACATTTCCTCTGGGGAGTGTTTCCAAGCTCATGGCACTGTTAGTGGCTCAGCTGCACAGAGGGAGGTTCAAAATGTGGGAGAGAGAAATAATGGTGGGAGACTCACTATTAACGTGAGCAGACACGTGTTTTTGTGGTCGTAGATGAGACTCCAGTATAGAATGTTGCGTCCGTAGTACCAGAGTCAATATTGTCGCTGAACGGCTGCAGGGCATTCTAAAGGGGGAGGGAAAACAGAGAGAGATCGTGATACAAATTAGCAACAACGACATAGATAGAAAGAGGGTTGAGGCCCTAGAAGCAGACGTTAGGGAGCTTTAACGCAGGTTAAAAAACAGGACCTCAAAAGTGGTAATCTCTGGACCATTTCCAGTGAAATGGACTAGTGAGTAGAGAAAAACAAGATTTGCCCAGTTAAATTTATGGATGCAAAGATGGCCCACGAGGGAGGACTTTATATTGCAGGGACATTGGGACCTTTTCTGGGTGCGGTGGGATCTGTACAAGGCGGACGGGTTGCACCTCAACCGTAATGGGACAACATCCTTTCAGGGAGGTTTGCTGGTGCTGTTGGGTAGGTTTTAAACTAATTTCGCAGGGGGGTGGGATCCTGAGAAAAGATATAGCAGGCGAAGATGCATAAGCAACATTAGAAGAGAGAGCAAGTTAGCCTGTAAGGCATAGAAATTATAGGCCAGTTGAGGCACAAGGGAGTTTGGCAAGTTTGAATGACATTTGTTTTAATGCAAGAAGTCTGACGAATAAGGCAGATGAGTTGAGGGCAGAAATTAACACATCGCAGTATGATATAATTACTTTTGCAGAGACATGGTTGAGAAAGGGGCAGAATTGGCACCTCAATATTCCAGGATGTAGTGTCTTCAGGCGAGAGAGGGAAGGAGGTAATAGAGGAAGGATATCGCAATATTAATAAAGGAATCAATCTCAGTAGGAAGGAGGGATGACATTTTCGAATGTTCCTCAACTGGAGCCATATGGGCAGAACTTAAAAACAAAAAAGCAGCAATCAAATTGCTGGAATTATATTATAGGGCCCCAAAGGGTCACCGAGAATTAGATGAGCAGATATGCCCGCCAATTTCAGAGAAGTGAAATAATAGCAGCATCACAACAGTGGGGGTTTCAACTTCCCAAACATTAACTGGATTAGCCATGGTGTAATAGCTTCAGCGGGTTCAGAGTTCTTAAAATGCATCCAGTGGTGCCATTTAAGCAAGTACATAGCAGGTCTTACAGGAGATGCATGTGGGGGTGGTGGGGGGTGGGGGGGGTGTGGGTGAAGGGGGTGAGAAGGGGCGGTACTGGAATTAACTTTTAGATAATGAAATCGGGCAAGGGGAAGAGGTATCAGTGGGGTGGGGTGGTGCGGGGGTGTGGGGTTGGGGGGGGGGCGGAGTATTTTGCAGACAGTGATCAAAACTCCATTAGATTCAAGAATGCTTTGGAAATGAACAAGAAACAACGAGTAATCAGAGTTCTTCATTGGGGGAAGGCACATTTTAATAAGCTCAGATATGATATGGCCAGAGCGGACTGGGAGCAGCCACTTTTAGGTAAGCCTGCGTCTGAGCAGTGGGATTCATTCAAGATGGACTGGGTACAGGGCCAACGTATTCCAATAAAGTTAAAGATTGAAACCAGCAAATACAGGGAACCCAGGATCTTCATGGACATACAGGTTATGGACAAAGAGCAAAAAAGAGGCATATGATATATACCGAGGACTCAATACAGTGGAAGCTCTACAGGAGCTTACAATGTGCAGGGTGAGTAAAACGGAGGGAAGAAAAACATTGGGAGGTAAAATAAAGGAAAATTCAAAGTTATTTTACAAGTACATTAAGAGTAAGAGGATAACTCGGGAAAGTTTAGGGCCCATTAAGGCCCATAGATGCAATTTGTGAGTGGAGCCAGAAGACGCAGTTAGGGTTCTAAATTATTACTTTGTGTCAGAGTTCACAAGGGAAAGGGAAGACGTGCATATGGAAATGAGGCAAATGGACTGCGATATAATGAAAGAAATTAGCATAGAAAATGAGGAGTTTCTAAGTAGCCTAGCAAGCTTAAAAGTAGATGAATCTCCAGGCCCAGATGAAATGTATCCCAGGATGTTGAATGAGGCACATGAGGAGATAGCAGGGGTGCTTGCAATAACAGTTAATGTCGTTCTGTCTACAGGAGGGGTGCCAGAGAGCTGGAGGACTGCCAATGTGGTATTGATATTTAAGAAGGGAGGAAGGGATAAATTAGGTAATAACAGACCAGTCAGGCTAACTTCAGTGCTGGGGAAAATATTGGAAGCAATTCTAAGGGACAGAATTAATGTACACTTGGAGAGACGGATGAATCAAGGACAGTCAGCATGGCTTTGTTAAGGGGAGGTTATGTCTGACCAATCTGATTGAATTTTTCCAAAAGTTGACCAGGTGTGCAGATGAGGTCAATCCCTCTGGTGTAATCAATTTGGACTTCAGCAAGGCTTTTGCTATGTTCCTACATGGGAGATTGATAACGAAGGTAAGAACTCATGGGATCTAAGGGAATTTGGCAAGTTGGATCCATAATTAGCTAAGTGACAGGAAGCAGAGTGGCTTTGTCGAGAGATGTTTTTGTGACTGGATGCTTCTGTCCAGTGGGGCTTCACAGGGATTGGGTTGGGTCCCTTGCTGTTAGTGGTATATATAAAGGATTTAGACTTTATTGTTGGAAGGGTTGATCAGTAAACTCGTGATTGACACGAAAAGTCGTAGGGTGGTAAATCGTGAGGAGTATAGCCTTAGATTCGAGGAGGATACAGATGGGATGGTCAGATGGGCTGATCAGTGCCAAATGGAATTTAATCCGGATAAGTGTGGGGACTTGCACTTGTGCAGCACACACAATGCAGGGGAATACACGAATGATATAATTTTAAGGGGCATAGACAGGGTAGGCAGTGCGAAACTATTCCCATTGGTTCAGGGACCATATCCAAGGGACATAGATTAATGGTAAGGGGTAGGAGGATTAAATTGGATGCGAGGAACATTTTTTTCACAAAGAATATGATGGTAATCACTGCCTGAAATGGTAGTGGAGGCAGAAACCCTCATAACATTCGGTGGTATTTGGATATGCACTTACGATTACATGGCATAAAAGGCTATGGGTCTAGTGCTGGAATATGGTGTTAGAATAGTTAGGTACTTGTTTTAACGGTGCTGACTCTATGGGCCGAATGGCCTTTTTCTATGCTCTGGGCCTCTATGGTTCCATAACACAAACATTCATTCCCTCCACCACCGATGCACAGTAACATCAGTGTGTACCATCTACAAGGTGCACTGCAGGAATATACCAAGGCTTGTTTGACAGCACCTTCCAAAGTCACGACCAATCCCACCTAGTAGGGCAAGGGAAGCAGATACATGGAAACAGCACCATCTGGAAGTGCCCATCAAAGTCGCTCACCATCCTGACTTGGAAATATATCGCCGTTCCTCCACTGTCGCTGTGTCAATATACTGGAGTTTACTTCCTTACAGCATTGTGGAAGTGCCTACACCACATTGACTACAGTCGTTCAAGAAAGCAGCTCACCATCACCTTCTCAATGGCAACAAGGGATGGACAATAAATGCTGGACCAGACAGCAAAGCAAACATCCCGTAAAGGAATAATAACAATAGCTTATATTGATCCAAATCCACTTTTAATGCCTCCACTGCCCAAAGCTCTCTTGCAATCCAAGTCATATCCTACTGCCCCACTGCAATCTGATATGAACGTAACTACCCAAAACTACTGTGGGGTATTCTATCTATCTGGCCTCTGGGGGATGTGGGCATTGTGCTGTTGTCACTGGACTTTTTATCCAGAGACACAGGATAATGCTTTGGAGATGTGGATTTAAATTCCAGCAAGGACAGATGGTGGCATTTGAATTCGAATCCATTATAAATCTGGAATTAAAATTATATGGTGACCATGAAACCATCGTCGATCGTTGTAAAAACCCATCTGCTTCAGTAATGCCCTTTAGGGGAGGGAACCTGCCGCCCTTCCATGTTCTCAACTACATGTGACCACCAAAACATCATGATTGACTTGTAATTGCTTTCTGAACGAGGGTAATCAGTGATTGGCAATTAATGCTGGCCAGACTGTACTCCCCACACCCCATGAATAGATAATAATAAATAAAAAAATAACTTTACTATCTCCCTGCAACGCTTTGTAAATAAGAAACGAACGATATCACCATGCTCTCTCTCCACAGCAATCCATGAACTAATCCCAAAGCCAGCGCTCTCCAGATCACCTGTTTATCAATATTAGATCAATTCCCACTGCCCGCCTCCTCCTCAAAAGCTGACATTAATTCAAAATCCACTCTTTTGTCCCAAACAGTTCCAAAGGCCTGGACCAAATTGAATTCAGGTCCACCAGACCTGGCCCTCCCAATTTAACTGTCTTCCTCACACACTCATCTGTAAGAGTTGCCACGATCTATATTGCATCAGAGACATAACAGGGATTAGATGCGTAGGTAAACACAGAAGTGAGGTGCAGATGACGCTGCCATGAAGTTTCTAACCTGCAGCAGAAATACTCAGGTCAAAGTAGAATTTTGGTATGGTCATTGGGCTAGCCATCTTGCGATGGTAGCTAATGATCTGCGACCAGGGTTCAAACTCAGCTAGAGCAGATGATGAAATATTTGAACTGAACTAAAGTCTGATGATGATTATGAAACCATTGCTGATTGTCATTTAAACTGATCTGGTTCAAGACTCTTCTTTACCGAAGGGAATCTGCTGTCCTTACCTTGTCTGGCCTACATGTGACTTCAGAGCCACCACAATGTGGTTGACTCTTAAAGTGCCATATGAACAGTGGAAATGAGTGATGGGCAGCAAGTACTGCCCTAGCTTGTGATGCCTCCATCCCAAGAACCAATGCAAAAGGTCACTTTTTTCCTTCATGGGATGTGAATGTCACCGGTGAGGCTAGGATTCATTGTTCATGCCTAATTTCCCCTTGGGAAGTTGGTGCTGAGCCGCTTTCTTGAACTGCTGCAGTCCATGTGGTGTAACTGCACCCAGAGATCTTTTAGGAAGAGTTATGACCCAGCGACAGTGAAGGAACGGCAATATAATTCCAAGTAAGGATGGTGAGTGCCTGGAGGGGAACTTCCAGGTGGTTATTTTCCAATCAATCTGCTGCCTTTTCCCTTCTAGTGGTCGTGGGTTTGGAAGGTGCTAAGGAGTCTTGGTGAATTCCTGCAGCGTACCTTGTACATGGTACTCACTGCTGCCTCTGTGCATTAAAGGTGGAGGGTTTGTGGAAGAGTTGCGAATCCAGTGGGGTGCTTTGTCATGGATGTTGCCAAATTTTGTGGGTGCTTTACTTATCCAGGCAAGTGGGGGTATTCCCTCACACTTCTGACTTGTGCCTTGCAGATTTTGGAGAAGGATTTTGGGAGTCAGGAGGTGAGTTACTTGTTACAAGATTCCTAACCTCTGGCCCGCTTTTGCAGCCACAGTTTTTAAATGCCTATTCAGGTTCAAGATTTGGTTAATGGCAACGCCCATGGTGCTAACAGTGGGGGATTCAGCGATGGTACTGCCATTTAATGTCAAGGGGAGATGGTCAGATTCTCTCTTTTTGGAGATGGCCGTTGCCTTGTTCTTCTGTGGTGCGATTTTACTTCTCATTTATCTGATCAAGCCTTCAACATGCCTCCTTCGTCAGCACCTTCCAAAGCAAAGACCTTTACCATCTAGAAAGACAAGGGCAGCAGGTAAATGGGTATGCCACCACCTGCAAGTTTCACTCCAAGTTACCCACCATGCTGACTTGGAAATATATCACTGTTCCTTCATTATGGCTGAATCAAAATCCTGGAACTCTCTTCCTAAGTGCACTGTGGGTGCCGACACGGAATTAACTGCAACGTTTCAAGAAGACAGCTCACCACCACCTTCTCAAGGGCAACTATGGATGGGCAATAAATGCTGGCCCAGCCAGCGAAGCTCGTGAATGAATAAAATTAGCCTGACTATATTTCCAGGACTTGCTGCATTTGAATAATGGCTGCTTGCGTATTTGAAAAGTTCTGAATTGTTCTGAATATTCTGACATCAAAAGCCACGAATTTCACCTCTGACGTCTTTAGGGCGGAAGGTCATTGTTAAAGCAGCAGAAGGTGATTGGACCTCCATGACAGTTATCTTGTGACTAAATCGTCAATACCTCCCATTCAATAACTTGCTTTGCTTGAATCACTGGGACATTAACGTCAATGTTCAGTAACATTAGGATGTTTGTATTTCTGGCACAGTCATCTTATCTGTCAGTATACCGGATTGTAATGCCCAAATTCCTTATTTCACATTACTGTGACAAACCACAACTTACTGACAAGTTACCTTCCTGTACAAGTGACCCAAACTTTCCAGTTGGTTGATATGTGACAATAATGCACCAGTGAACCAAACATACAAATTAGTGACCTTCAGCAACACCAACAGCCCATTTTATAGACCTTCATGCGCCAGACACCAAGATCCAAATGTACTGACAGCTGACTGTCCTGAAGCAGAGATACAAACATCACATTTACCATAACACATATAGAAAATGCTGCCAAAACTCAGCAGGCCTAACAGCATCTGCCCAGTGAAAGACAGAGTTAATAATTTGAGTCCTTATGTCTCTTCTTCAGAGACGCCATGTGAAGACACTAGGCCTCTCCCTACAGCAGCACCGACTCACCCCACCTCAAAGCTGTCCTTGTCCCCAGTTTCATTACATTCTTCATCTCATCCGAAAAGGTCTGAAGAATAGTCATACCAACTTGAAACGTTAACTCCGCCTTTCTCTCCATAGATGCTGTTAGAACTGATGAGATTTTTCAGCATTTTCCGTTATTGTTTCAGATTTCCAGCTTCCACAATATTGTGCATTTACGCCAGTTGGCCACAAGTGTCCATACTGTGCCATGCTACTGTTTGAAAATATCCTTTATGTCCACAAAGAAATGAGATTTTTGATTCAGTCCACTGAAAGGAGAAACATTCCCCCTTCCCATTAATTTATCCCCATTGAGCAAATAATCTTTGTTTTTGAAATTCAGTGCAGTCTAATGCAATTCATATCAGGCACATATGATCATGGTTATAAAAACAAAAAAACTGCGGATGCTGGAAATCCAAAACAAAAACAGAATTACCTGGAAAAACTCAGCAGGTCTGGCAGCATCAGCGGAGAAGAAAAGAGTTGACGTTTCGAGTCCTCATGACCCTTCGACAGACGCTGCCAGACCTGCTGAGTTTTTCCACATATGGTCATGGTATTCATTTGTATCGTTATCTAACTAATTTACCTAAGAGAGCCAACGGATGGCGCAGCATTTTATTTAGTTCCTCCCTGAATTTCCTCTGGGTAACTGCATAAATAAATGTGTTTGTGCAGCAGCTCAATAGCTGGAGCATATTTGCACTTTCTCGGAGAATAAATTTCGGATCATTAAAACCTTTGACTTCATAATCAGTCATAAATCGTTCAAAAATGAATTGCACAACATACGCCGTCCACAGTAGGAGGAAACAGCCCGAGATGGAGAAGAGCAAAACGATGGACTTTCTCCGGTTCTCCATCTCTGGGTCTCTCTGTTTCTGGCCATTGCTTTGTGAACGCAGTCTCCTGCGGGACCGACTGGATGCAACAATGTGTCTGACTGTAACAGCATTGAGCAGAAGAATCAGAAAAAACGGGAGACAGGGAGTTAAAATACGGTCACTCCATTGGAAAAATGCCCATGCTGGTGAAGTAAAAATGATTTCCTTCAGTCTACAGTACCACTGGACATTGTTAATGATGTAGATATGTTCGTGCATGAAATACCATGGGATATTGATTAAGCACCCCAGTGCACAAACTGTCCTTATAACTATGGCCGCCATTTTCGCTGTGCAATATCTTGTTTTTAGCTTTTGACAACAAATGGCCACAAAACGATCAAAGGTAAAAGTGACTGTTAACCAGACAGAAGTATCTCTGGCTGCATAAATTAACACAATGCTGAAACTGCACACAGGAGTGATGGACAGGAAGCTACTGGGAAAATAAATAGCAGGGATCCGGTTAAAAAGCACAGCAGTGATAATGACCAGGAGATCCGTCACCGCCATGGAGACCAAATACCGTGTGATACATCTGGAGAGGCCGCACTTTCCTCGGGACAGGATCACAATCGCCAGTAAATTAACTGCATATAAAAGAAAAATCTAGCTGAGGTACATGATACATTCCCTGTGGAAATAATATTTCGATTTTAGGAGAAAGTCCCCACAAATGACAATAAGACAATTGACCTGTTTTGATGAAAGGTCACAGACCTGAAACATTAACTCTGGTTTCCTTTTAAAATGTGCTGGATGACGTACTGACTATTTTCAACATTTTCAGTTCCATTATATATGATTACTCTATCTGACTACATAGGTGGAACATATACACATACACATACGCACACACACACACACACACAGACACACACATGGATATGCACATGCACATACAAACACAAACAAAAATGCCTAAAGTGTCAGGAGACCTTCTGTCCTTTCTTCAACATAATCATTAATCTCCTTCCAAACCAACTAGCTGGGGCGTTGGTTTATGATCCCATATGTGAGAAGAAGTTCCACATTGAAACAATCCTTCTATACGTCCTTTTGTTAAGCTAGGTGAAGGGCTAAGTTTCAGGTTTATTTTTCAAACTGTTAACTCTCAAAGGAACAGTCCTCCCAACTGAGTGAAGAATATACAATTTCAAAGAAATGTAAGAAATTGAAGCAAAGGACCGTTCACAGACTATCTTCAGACAGTGGGGAAGAGGCTTATGCCTTTGGGTGCCTTGGAAATACCTTCCAATCTTCGCTTTCAAACGAATGGTTGAGTCGTGTGATCTGTGCAACTTGAAAGGCCTTTTAATGGAAACGAGCAGCACAAAATGGTTTGATCGCATGTTGAAACACGCAGAGCACTTGGAATGAAAGTGTTGGAAACGTCCAAAAAGCTGTAGAATGCGCGGATGAGGATGTGCATTCATACCATGTTTGTTTTCAGCAGAGAAAGTGGGACTGCGGACTGGATGGCAGGAGGGAGAGGGGAGAAAAATTAAGCCCATGACATCAGGAGCCCAGGATGTGTTAAGCTGTGAAATGGATTAGCAGTATAGTCACTTGCTGCATTTGCCTTAATATTTAACACGACACCGAACCATAAATTCCCTGCCATAAGTTCCGAACTTGATTTGTCAGTTCGCCTGTTGGTTATTTAATTTTTTTAGTCAAACTGTTTACTTATGAATACGTTTGAGGAATTCAACAATAACTGACATAATGTTGGAATTAACATAACAATTGCTTTAATTCTTAAATGTGCTTCGAAGCAAATAGTAACTCAATCCATGCAGCATTTCCATCAGATTTCCTGAATGCCATTTGATAATGGATGCCCCTTTCCTCCATATCAACCCTGTTGCCTTGTCTCTTAATTGAACCATGTTGGTGTGCATACGATTTGTACACCCATGTCCATTATTCTGCTCCATTTAACATCTTATCCATACTTCAAATTCCATTAAACGTCAGACCTTTTCTTATGTTGCACTCCAACAATTATGGCTTTGATTTGATGCCCTTTCATTTCATTGTTGTTCGTACAGCCATGCATACTCAAAGCTGTCCCTTACTTTTGCGCGGCTGTTGCATTTTGAGATGTTAAGGAGGTCGCATCCACCTCTTCCAATCATTTTCACTGGCAGCCCTTCAGTTCACTGGTTGATTGACTTTGAACAGGTGGACGGAAACTTCTGTGACTTGACACTATGTAGCACCCGTTGCCGTTCACTGTTTGTTTCTCCAACAGTCAGTCCAGTTGGAAAATACAACGAGAGGAGAAAGGCATTTAGCCCTTCGCTCCTGGTGTTTCATACAATAAAGTCATAGTTAATGTGAATGTCATTAGCATTTACCCTTGAGATGCTCCAAGTAACTTAACAACCTGTTCTCACAAAAATCTGCTGACACTTTCAAATGACGACTGATTTCTGATGAAGCCAGTTCCAGACTAATCCTAAAGCTTTGTGTGAAGAAGAGTACAAACTCACTTCAGAATCATCTACCTCTCGCTTTCAGGCCACGTTACCTTCCTCTTGCATCCTTCACCAGTAGGGTAGAAACGATCCCTGGAACAACCTTGGCAATTATTTTGCTTGTCTAAATACACCATAACCTTCCACACCTTGTCTATCCAAGCAATTCTCCACAATTAAAACTCTAGGCCCCAGTATCATTCTGGTGAACCCCAGATTCACCGCTGACAAGGCCAAAGGCAATGGCTGAGTTGTGGTGCCAGAAGGGCATGTATTACTTTTGATGGATTTCTATCCTGCCGCTTAGATAAAAAATGATAAGAGATAAATGTTAGCAACTTGCAAAAAAACTTCACCTGGAACAGCGATAACTGCAAGGACAGTGTAGTAAATGGCGTATCCCAGGCCTCTGGGTGGAGCGTGCATTTCCTCGGAGTGGCAGCTGTTCTGAATCCAACAAGGGCTGTGTTCGACATTCAAAGGCTTCTTTATTATACCTGACCTTAAAACCCCAGGGGCGCAATTAGATAGCAGCATCACCAGTAATATGTTAGGTGACATCAACATTTACATTAGGTATAGTCACTGAACAAATAGTTTTGAATGCATCATCATAAGTATTAGTGACAGCCATTAAACAGATAGGTTCATGCAGTGTATTTTTAGCTTTGATTTTGATGCAAAAGCATGGACATGCACAGGGGAAAGGCTATGTTACTTAGGGAAGAATAAACTCTTATCCTTCCCATTATGGTCTACATAATCAGGGAATCATAGGAAGTTTAATGAACAGAAAGGGGCCACTTGGCCCATCACACCTACACCTGTAGAGGACCGAGCCACCCAGCCCACTCCCACTCTCCAGCATTTCGTCCATAGCCCTGCAGGTTACTGCACTTCAGGTGCGTACGTAGACACCTTGTAAATGAATTGAGGGTTTCTGCCTTTACTACTCATTAAGACCTGAAAATTCCTCTGAGTAAAAAGGAAATCCTCATTCCCCCTCTAATCCACACGCCAATCACTCGCCACTGACGTGTCTGCTGAAGGAAATAGATCCTTCTTATCCTTTTCTGTATAGTGCCCTCCCCAGGTGGTACATCCCAATCAAATATCTCCTCAACCACCTCTTGTCCAAGGAGAACATGCCCAGCCTGTCCAACCTCTCCTCATCATTTCAGCTGCCAAGCCCTAGCAACATTTTAATAAATCCCCTCTTTACCCTCTCTAATGCAATTGCCCCTTTTGTCATGAGGTGACCAGAACAGCATGCAGTGCTCACCTTGTGGCCTATCTGATATTTTATATAGATTCAGAATAATCTGCCTGCTCATATGTTCTATGCCTCATATCATAAAAGAAAAAAAAAGATTCCACATGCCTTCTATAGATGTGGCTCCAATGTAACTCAAACTGTTAACTGCTCGCTGAAGTGACAGTGCATGTAAGCCATTTATAGCAAACAGCGCCAAAGGAACAAAGACTGGGGGCCCTTTAGATATTGGGCTCTGGCCTGAAAGTGCAATGTCGATACAGGAAAAATGCACTCAGCCCAGCCGAGCTACAAGTTCACTCGCCCCAATAATTGGAATGGGGGCCAAGATTGGCGCACTCATGGCTTAGTTCAAAATCAGCCTGGCTGAGTGATGCTTCCAAAATTGCTCCTTTCAGCCATCCACTTGCACTCCTCCCTCACCAACTTGCGAATGTAGTGTGCCGCTGGTAGGACAGAACTGTGTGTTTACATTGGTCATGAGAATCCAAAACAGTTCATAATTTCAGCGCAAACATGGGGAAGTGAACCTCCTGCTGGTTACTACCTCTGTCCCTCTTACAGCTAATAAAACAATGATGAATGCTTTATGGTGAAATATACACCGAGAGAGCAACGAGGATGGAAAAAATATATGGAGCATAACCCATGGGGGTCCTTCAGTGTGAATCACCTAGAGTAGCTTGTTAGTCCTGGATGAACGAAAGGGGTCCTGCAAGAGATAGCTGAGATTCTGTGCTTGTGACACGTTGACAGGTTTTTAACTTGGGGAAAAAAAGTAAACTATTAGGCCTCGCCCTCACCAATGTTCCAGCCGGAGGTGCACCAATCCTTGTCTTCATTAGCAAAAATGACCTGTGAACAGTGGTGTGGAAGGCATGTCAGCCTTCTGAATATAACACACACGTGACTCTACAATATATGCGACAGTGCAAGGCAGACAGGAAACTGGGCTTCATGGGTGTAATGTTTACCATTGAAAGAAGCAAACCTTTCTTTCTCGCATCAAAACCTGCAAGTCATTGTAAAGGGGTTACCCTTATCAGGCTCCAGCACACCCCTCACCCTTCACTGCTAAGCCTGATGTTCCAGTACTGGAGAACAACGAGGAAAGAAAATATTCCTAAAATGCATCATCATGCGCAATTCAAGATGATGTAGCAACCAGGGTATTTTATTTTACTGCTTTTATGGGTTTGTGTGCATCAGTGGCAATACAAATATCTATCCACACCCACAATTACTCTTGAGAAGGTGGTGGTGAGCGGTTTCCAGGATCTGCTGCAGTCCGTATGGTAAAGGTACACTCACTGTGCCTTTAGTGAGGGAGTTCAAGAGCTTTGCCCAGTGAAATTTAACACACGGTGATATATTTCCAAGTCAGAATGGTGAGTGGCTCAGTGGGGAGATAGCAGGTGGTGGCGTTCTCATGCACCATCTGCCATTGTCCTTCTAGGTGGAAGAAGTCGTGGGATTGGAAGTTGCTGTCGAAGGAGCCTTGGTCAGTTCCCGCATTGCACTTGTAGATGATACACACTTCTGCCGCTGGCATTTGTAGTGGAGGCCGTATGTTTATGGTGATGGAAGCAAGTCAAGCGACCACTTTGCCCTGAATGATGTCAATTTTCATGCGTGTTGTGGGAGGTGCACTCAACCAGAACAGTGGAGAGTATTGCATCACATTCCGGACCTCTGCTTTGTAGATGGCGGAAAGGCTTTGGGGATTCAGGAGATGAGTTACTCAACGCACAATTCTCAATCTCTGACTTGCTCTTATAGGGAGGGTTGGGTTTGGCGGATGGTGGCATAGAGCTGTTGTCACTGAACTTCCAATCTAGAGGCCCAGGGTAATGCTTTGGAGACACAGATTTCAAATTCCTGTGAAATGTACTGATGAGTGCAAGACAAACAGCTGTGACATGTCTCCTTTTTTCAGCTTTACAGAATGGGAGAAGCATAAGACAGTAAAGCTCGTCAAGCCTGCCTCACAATTGAGTTTGGATGCGACTGATAAGCAGCTGTCCAGTTCTTCTCTAACTAGCTCTGAGTAAATGCCAACGCACGCATAAAAATCCTTTATTTCACAATTCAGCTTCTAATATTCCTTGTTGACCTTTATGCTTCGTCACAACATGCTGCTCAATAAAGAAACAGTGAGTGCCTGCCTCTAATTGTTCTTGAGAAGGTAGGCGTGAGATGCCTTCTTGAACCCCTGCAGCCAATGATGTGTAGGTGCACCCACAGTGCTGTAAGGAACAGGGTTCCAGTATTTTGACCCAGTGACATTGAAAGAACTATGGTATTTTACCAAGTCAGGATAGTCAATGGCCTGGAGGGGATAATCCAGGTGGTGGGTTTCCCATGTGTCTGCTGCCCTTGTCCTCATATATGGTAGGTGTTGTGGGTTTGGAAGATGCTGAATAAGGAGGCCTGGTGATCTCCTGCTGTACATCTTTTAGATGGTACACACTGTTGCCATTTGCATGAATGTTTGTTGGTGGTGTGTGTATTAAGGGGCTGCTTTGTCCTGCATGGTTTCAAGCTTCTTGTGTGTTCTTGTAGCTGCACTCATCAAGGCACATGTAGAATATTCTACCACACTCCTCACCTGTGCATTGTAGTTGATGGTCAGTTGGTCGCCGCAGATTTACAAGCCTCTGACATGCTCACGTAGCCATATTATTTATAGGTCTAGTCCACTTTAGTGCCAGTCGATTATATACTCCGAGATGGTGATAGCGATTGATTCAGCGATGGTAATGCCATTGAATGTCAGGAGACGATGGCGGGATTCTCTCTTGTTGGAAATTGTCATTGCCTAGCACTTGTGTGGCACCAAAGTTATTTGCTACTTGCCAGCCCAAACTTGGATATTGTCCTGGTGTTGCCACATTTGGAAATGGACTGCTTCAGTATCTGAGGAGTTATGCATGGTGCTAAACCTTGTGCAATCATCAGCGATCATCACCACTTATGACCTAATCATGGAAGGAAGGTCATTGATGAAGCAACTAAAGTTGGTTCAGTCGAAGGCATTTTCCTCAGGAGCACATACCGTGATGTCCTGGGACTGAGATGATGCACTTCGAACTACCACACCCATCTTCCTTTGTGCTAAGTACGACTTTAACGAGCGGAGAGTTTTCCTCCTCATTCCCATTGACTCCAGTCGTGCAAGAGCTGCTTGATGCCACACTCGGTCAAATGCTGCATCAATGTAAAGGGCAAGTACGCTCTCGTCACCTCTGCAGTTCAATTCTATGGCCCTTGTTTGATCAATGGGTATCATCATGTGATAAGCTGAGTGGCCCTGGCGGAACCCAAACTTAGCGTCAGTGAGCAGGATATTGCTAAGCAAGTGCTGCTTGAAAGAAAAGTTAATGGCTCCTCCCAACACTTCATCATGATCAAGATTTGAATGATGGGCCAGTAATTTTCCGGGTTTTATTTGTCTTTCTTTTTCTGTACAGTGCATACCTGGCCACTTTTCCACACACTGGATTGCTGTTGGTGTTATGGCTGCACTGGAACAGTTTGATTAGGGACGGGGCCTGCTTACAAACACAAGTCTTTAGAACTATGCCCTGAATATTGTCAGGGCTCATAGCCTTTGCAATATCAAGTGCCCTCAGCCCTTTGTTGATGTCGCTTGGAATGAATTGAATTAGGTTAAAACTGGCATCTCTGTGGCAGGGGACCTTGGAGCAGACTGAGATGGATCATCGACATGACACTTCTCATTGACGATTGTTGCAATTTTTTCAGCTGTTCCTTTTGCACTGTTCTGCTGAGGTCGTCCATCATTGAGGAGGGGATATTTAAGGATACCCCTCCTCTACTGAGTTGTTTCGTTGTCCACCATCATTCATGATTGGATGTGGCAGGGCTGCATAACTTAAATCTGAGTCTTTGGTTATGGAATCGGATGGCTCTGCCTATCACTTTCTGCTTATGCTGTTGAAACGCAAATAGTCCTTTTTTTGTAGCTTCATCAGGTTGACATTTGATTTTTAGTTATGCCTGGATCTGCTCCTGTCACGCCCCCATGCACTTTTCCTTGAACCAGTCCCTGGCTTGATGGTAAAGGCAGAGTGGTGGATCTGCCTTTCTATATGGCTACAAGTTATGGTTTAGTACAATTTTGCTGCTGATGGCCCACAGCACCTCATGGATGCCCAGTCTTGAGCTGCGAGACAGTGCTCAAAATCACTGCCAATTAGAACGGTGGTGGTGCCTCAGTACATGATGGATGATATCCTCAATGTGAAAAATGGACTTCATCTCCACAATTACTGTGTGGTGGTCAGTCCTCCCGATACTGTTTTGGACACATGCATCTGCAGCAGGCAGTTTGATGAGCATGATGCCAAGTCTGTTTTGTTTGTTCCCACAGCTCCAGCCCAGACCCAGTCTAGAAGCTCAATGCTAATGGGCCCAGTCATCTCGTTCTCAGGTGGTGATAACGAGCCACTCTTGCTGATGGACATTGAAGTCCCTGAACTGGAGCACATTTGCACCCTCGCCACTCTCAGTTCTTCCTCCGAGTGGTGTTCAACATGGAGGAGTACTGATTTACCTGCTGAGGGAGTGTGGTATATGATATTCAGCAGGAAGTTTCCTTGTCCATGCTTGACCTGATAGCATGGCGAATTCATGGGTTCCGGGGTCGATGTTCAGGACTCCCAGACCAATTCTCTCCCGTCTGTACACCACTGGGCTGTGCTGCCACATCTGTTGGATCTATCCTGCTCGTAGGACAGGACATACACAGGTGTGGTGATGATAGTGTCTGGAGCATTTTCTGTAAAGTATGATTCCGTTAGTATGACAATGTCAGGCTGTTGCTTCTCTCATTTGTCTGCTCTGCCAATATTGGCACAAGCTTGCTCCACCTTTGCAGAGGGCATTTATGAGCCAATCACATTGCTGTGGATCAGGTGTCACACTCTACAGCAGACTTTCTTCAAGGGCACTAGTTAACCAGATGAGTTTTGTGACAGTCGGCAAAGGGTTGCTGGTCATCATTAGACTTTTATTTCTAGATTTTATTAACTGCATTTTCCACTATTAGCTAATGGGGACTCGAAACCGTATACCCAAATCATAACCTCGTATTTCGGGATTACCAGTCCAATAGCAATACCACTCCACCACCACCTCCCTGGAAAATCACTTCAGAGACATATTTGCAAATAATTGTCAAGTAGTATCTTAATAACAGTCAGTAATGAAAAATGAGCAACATGTATTCGCATGCCGCCCAAGTCCTGGAAATTGAGCAAATCATTTAATATTTATGAAAAGATTGACATTTGTATTTGCAAGAGAATCATACAGACACAAAAACATATAGGTGCACATATCTACTGATATATGTAATTTCGTGCGCCATATCTCAAACTGAGGGATTCGTGATTTTTTACGCAAGTAATCCACACTCTTGACAGCAAATCTGTCTGCAAGTCATAACCAGCTTTTGTGACGTAGGATCCACATTTGTTTTCCTCTGAACACTGGTATAAATGTCTTGTTTTGCTTATTTTCACTCTCAATTCCTCCAATGTCTGTTCACTACCATCCTCAATGTTAGACGATCAGCAAATAAACAGTTAAGAAATTTTGTTTATTTATCCACTGCCAAGAGTGTCAGTCCCCAGGGAAAATGTTTGTCTCTGTAGATTGCACCCCAGCATAAATATGATACTCCTTTCTATTCCCGATCTCATTGACTCACTAGCTGCACCATCAATAGCGCTGATAAGTTTGCTCTCCCCTGCCAAAAGTGGAATCATGATTCTGGAGTTCTCTATAATATTTCATATACTAGTGATACCCTGGAACGTGCAGAAGACATACTACCCCATCAGTGCTGCATTTGGCGGTCCCTATAAGTCACTCCATGCATTTTGTTCAAAAGTAGTACTGTGATTCCTTACGTACTAATTCCTTTCACAGTCTCAGATCATTGTTGACCCTAGTGAGTACCTTATGTTGAGATGTCACTGTTGTTGATGAAGAATCCTTAAGCCTTAATTTACCAATCAATCTCTCGCTGTGGCATATATTAACATAGATACCCACAAGTTTACCTGAAATCAGTTAAACCTAATATTCAAAGAGTGAACAAAGAAGTTGCATGCACAAGTGACTATTACTTACCACTTCATCACCAGTAGTTATCGATACATTCCCATTCATCTAGTAATTACAGTAAACATGTTCCATTAAAATAGGTTTTGTGACTCAAATCCAAATACGTATCTGTTAACTAATTTCCATGTATCCGTCTTCGTTTACCACAGTGCATTATATCTGTCTTAATATGTTATTTACGCAATTGCCTTCTCACATGTCTGATAGGTTTTTTTTGGCTTAATTGATGGGGAGGCTAATTTTCCAGAATTTCCTATCCATTAGTTAAACCCTTTAGTGAGGTACTGTTGAAACACCTTCTTGCACTGATGCTATACTTTTTGATGTAGGTGCAAGCACAGTGCTGTATTTCACGTATTTGAATCCGGCAACCATGCAGGAAGTGCAGTATATTTGCAAGTTTCGAAACAGAATACAATTCTGATGCCTGCTTAAGAGTGTGTGAGATCAAAGTATACTTTGTTAGTTTAATACGTCATTTGCACACTTTGCTGAAGCCTCATGCAGAAAATTATATTTTCTTTTATCTCAGACATAGCTTCAAGATTTTATTTTTCCCAATGCTTCATTTCATCTACAATTTTGTATGTAGAGCAGCAAGGTCAGAATTACATGGGAACATTTGAAAATACACACCAGCTCCACTCCAACAGCTGCCTGCCTTTCCACTACCATCCGCTCTGTATTTTTCCGTTTAGTGTAGGATGCTTGAACTCAGATTAAATGTGCAACGCTTGTTCCAGTAATATGGTCAGTTAAACTATCTCAGCAAATTTTATGATAATCAATACACTTTCACGTGAATGTAAACCCATGGTTTCCTTGGACAGATCAGGGGACATTCCCAATCTGCTCAAACATATAACCTAAAACCACAGGAAACCTGCACAGTTCGGCCAATCTGGCAGTGAGGCACAACTAAAGTGTTCATATTTGCATATTTACATTATATAAATAACTGTTAACCTGAACAGTTGCCATGCATTATTATTCACATTTTTGGTTCTTGCCCTGGCAAAAATAATAGTTTTGCAAAATAATTGGGATTTAGCAGTGCAATGAGCTGCAATGCTCATAGGAACAAGGCACATTCATTTTAAATTAGAATAGATATGTTTGGGCAACATGGCAAAAATTTCTTGTGAAAAATAACAAATGTTTTTTATTCACACTTCTGAAGTAGAGAAAAAGTGCTGCAAAATAATCCACAACTTCTCAGAGCATTTGGACAAATTAAGCATTAATGTAGCAATGCAAGTTCGGATGCTGAAACTTGCATGCTCTTCATTACATATTGCCATTTTTCACGTCCCAACAGAGAGTTGAGTCGGGAAAGCTCATCGCTGGACAACCTCTGCCTCAACAGAGGATGGATCAGAGAGTTCGGCGCCCCAGCACTAAGCTGGAGTGTTAACCTTTCTTGCTTCCCATTTTGTGTACTTTCTTGTAATAGTCAGTGACCAGTGATCAAATTATCTTGCCCAAGGTATCTTTTTGATACAATAGCAATATGATACCTACGACAGTGAAAGCCCAATTTTGCACAACATTCGTTTTGTCCTTGGGAAGTTTGAGTGATAACTGCTTCGACCAACAATAATTTATTATTTTCTACATGATGCAGCAGGAATCCTTCATCTCAGGATGAGTATTCCTCCGGTTTGTTGCAGAATGTTTATTATTCTGGTTAATTTTATCCTGCGAGTTGTTTATTTCACAGCACAATGCCGCTTTCTTTGTATTGCTTGCCTCCAACAGGAAGAACTGCAACAGGTGTAAAAAATTATACTCTAAATATGTGGATTAATGACACATCTAAATTCGGATTGAACTCTAATTGACTGCTGCTGCTTTTATTTTGCAAACGGCCTTACAGTGAACTTAGTGACGATTTTGAAATTATCCCAAGGAAGATGCGGTCTCTCCAAATGTGTGAATAGATACCTGGTGTCCACGGAAGCAGCTGATCTACTGGTCATTATAATTGAAGTGATACCGAGGCAGATTCCCATTGCTTACGCAGCACTCTTCTTTTTCATACAAAACATTAAATTGTGTAATGTATATGCCATCCTGCTATATGCAGTAACTGACTGTTCTGTGTTACATGGTTGCTTTTACCTTTGATCGATTTGTGGCCATTGGTTGCCAGAAGCTGAAGGAAAATATTGCACCAAAGAAAACGGCAGCTACCGTTCTAGGAATAGTGACTGTGCTGTTCTTCATGACAAATATTTTTTGGTACATTATTTTGACAAGAGGATATATACTTTTTAATGCTCCATGGTTTTGCAATGCTTTGGACAGCTTTCTTCTTTCAAGGGTATGGGGAGCGTTAGAAACTATTCACTGCATTTTAACTCCATTTGTTCCCTTCCTTCTGATTCTACTGTTCAATGTTTTGACAGTTAGGTACATTCTAGTATCGAACAGAGAGGGGAGGAGACTCAATTACCACAGAAGTTGGGAGAGCCACAGTGATCCAGAAATGGAGAAACGAAGGCAATCCATCATCTTACTGTTTCTCATATCGGGGAGCTTTGTCTTGCTATGGGTTCTGCTTTTGGTTCATTCTATATACTTGCAAATTATTATGATGCAAGATAATGCAATAATTAGCATTTCAAATGTACTGCAAGAAATCGGATTTATGCTTCAGCTTTTGAGTTCATGCACAAATACGTGCATTTACGCAGTCACTCAGAATCAATTCAGAAAGGAGTTGAAGTTACTGTTGATTTACCCCATCACTTTCATATTTAAATAATTATGGAACAGTTAGTAGAGAATAAAGCCGCTCACCTGGTGGCTGAACTACAAAATAAATGTAAAATGCCCCTGATCTAGCACCTATTTCATTGTTAGTTTAAAGTAATTACGCAACAAGCCATACATTATACAAGCAGCTGGGTATGTTGTTCACAACTGCCAAAAGCATTTCAATAAATATGTATCAAAACTTTAACAGGACAATAATATAAGGAAACATGTACAACGTTCCAATTGGAAATAAAATAAAAATGCTTGCCCTTTATTCTTATGCAGAGAGTGCGTCTTCTACCCCTGTGCTTCTCATAACTTGACATGGGACAGAGCCTGAGGTCCCAGCTGCAAGAACCATCCACGGGATTATGTAGCTACTTAGAGGATGCCTGTTCGTTGCACTGTGTTGGTGTTATTTTTTGAAAAGATGGACCAAAGTTCCAACGAATGCAGTGAAATTGTTCATTTCTGAATCGATATTGACTTCATGGTATTGATGATCAAGATGAAATAACAAAGCACAGACCCTATCCATACAACTTTGGTCTGTGTTGCTAAGTTTTCAGCCAGAATTGTGTGCTCACTTTTCCGTGTTCTGAGTACCTCCGCAATAAACGTGTCCTGCTCTTTCAATGCTTTCGTGAATGGGTTTTTGGCAGACAGAATGAAATTTCTCGATCTCTCCCAATCACTTTATGCGAGAGCTAACAAAGGAAATCATGGCAAGTTATTGTAGTCCATGATTAGACTTGGCACGATTGACAACAAGCAAATATTTGGTGCTAATTGAGAGACAGCGGGAATGAAAAAGCTTAATGTGTTATGAGCGAAACATGATGATACTTTTAAAGACATAATTTAATAGCATGGATGGAATGCAAATTTGCCAAGACAGATATTTAGCCTGAGAATTGGGAGAGCTTTATACGCCAGCAACAATGGTGATACGACCATGAGACCATAAGACATAGGAGCATAAATTAGGCCATTCGGCCCATCGAGTTTGCTCCACCGTTCAATCATGGCTGCTAAGTTTCTCAACCCCTTTCTCCCGCCTTCTCCCCATAACCTTTGAACCCCTTACCAATCAAGAACCTATCTATCTCCGTCTTAAATACACTCAGTGACCTGGCCTCCACAGCCTTCTGTGGCAATGAATTCCATAGATTCACCACTCTCTGGTGAAAGAAGTTTCTCCTCATCTCTGTTCCAAAAGGTCTTCCCTTTACTCTGAGGCTGTGCCCTCGGGTCCTAGTCTCTCCTACTAATGGAAACATCTTCCCCACGTCCACGCTATCCAGGCCTTTCAGTATTCTGTCAGTTTTAATCAGATCCCCATCATCCTTCTAAACTCCATCGAGTATAGACACAGAGTTTTCAAACTTTCCTCATATGTTAAGCCTTTCATTCCTGCGATCATTCTCGTGAACCTCCTCTGGACCCTCTCCAGGGCCAGCACATCCTTCCTGACATACGGGGCCCAATATTGCCCACAATATTCTAAATGTGGTCTGACTAGAGCCTTACAAAGCCTCAGCAGCACATCCCTGCTTTTTTATTCTAGGCCTCTCGAATTAATTGCCAACATTGCATTTGCCATCCGAACTACCGACTCAACCTGCAAGTTAACCTTAAGAGAATCCTGGAGTAGGACTCCCAAGTCCCTTTGCACTCCAGATTTCTGAATTCTCTCCTTATTTAGAAAATAGTCTATGCCTCTATTCTTCCTACCAAAGTGCATGACCACACAATTCCCCACGTTGTATTCCATCTGTCGATTCTCCTAACCTGTCCAAATGCTTCTGCAGCCACCTCACCTCTTTAATATTACCTGACACTCCCCCTATCTTTGTATCATCCGCAAACTTAGCCAGAATGCCCTCAATTCGTTCTTCTAGTTCATTAATATATAAAGTGAAAAGTTGTCGCCCCAACACTGACCGCTGTGAACTCCACTAATCACCGGCCACCATCCTGAGAAGGACCCCCTTATCCCCAATCTCTGCCTCCTGCCAGACAGCTAGTCTTCTATCCATGTTAGTACCTTCCCTCTAACACCATGGGCTCTTATCTTGCTGAGCAGTCTCCTGTGCGGCACCTTGTCAAAATCCTTTGGAAGTCCAAGTAGATAACACCCATTAGCTCTCCTTTCTCTAACCTACTCGTTACTTCCTCAAAAAAATTTCGAACAGATTTGTCAGGAAGACGTCCCCTTGATGAAACCATGCTGATTTTGCCCGATTTTACCATGTACATCCAAATAATCTGAAATCTCATCCTTAATAATGGACTCGAAAATCTTACTAATGAACGAGGTCAGGTTAATCGGCCTGAAATTTCCTGTCTTTTGCCTCACTCCCTTCTTAAACAGGGGGATTACGTTAGCGGTATTCCAGTCCTCTGGGTACCTTCCAGGCTCTAGTGATTCCTGAAAGATCACCACTAACACCTCCACTATCTCTTCAGCTATCTCCTTCAGAACTCTGGGGTGTAATCCATCTGGTCCAAGTGATTTATCCACCATCAGACCTTACAGTTTTCCTAACACCTTCTCCTTGGTAATGGCCACCATACTCACCTCTGCTCCCCGACTTTTTTTAACTCTGTTGATGTGACTTGTGTCTTCCACTGTGATGACTGACGCAAAGTACTTATTCAGTTCCTCTGCCATTTCTTTGTTCCCCACTACTACTTCTCCAGCGTCATTTTCCAGCGGCCCAATGTTCACTTTTGTCTCTCCCTCGCCCTTTATATATCTAAAAAAAACCTCTTGCAATCTTCTTTAATATTACTGGCTAGTTTATTCTCATATTTAATATTCTCCCTCCGTATTTCATTTTTAGTTGTCCTCTGTTGGTCTTTGTAGGCTTCCCAATCCCCTGGTTTCCCACTGCTCTTAGCCGCATTGTATGCTTTCTCTTTGGCTTTTGTGCTGTCTCTGACTTCCCTTGTCAGCCATGGTTGCCTCATCCTCCCTTCAGTATGCTTCCTCTTCCTAGGGATGATTTTTGCTGTGTCTCCCAAGTCACTCTCAGAAACTCCTGCCATTGCTGTTCCACTGTCTTGCCTTCTCAGCTCATCTCCCAGTCAATTCTGGCCAGCTCCCCCTCATGCCTCTGTAGTTGCCTTTATTCAACTGTAATACCGTTACATCCGGTTCCAGCTTTTTCCTCTCAAATTGCAGGGTACATTCTCTCATATTAAGGTCACTTCCTCCTAAGTGTTCCTTCACCTTAAGCTCCCTTATCAAATCTGCCTCATTACACATCACTAAATCTAGAATTGCCTGTTTCCTAGTGGGCTCCACCACAAGCTGCTCCAAAAAGCCATCTCGTAGACATTGCACAAAGTCCTTTTTTTGGGATCCACTTCCAACATGATTTTCCAGTCTATTTGCATATTGAAATCCCCCATGATCACTGTAACTTTTTCTATCTTACACACCTTTTCTATCTCCTGGTGTATCTTGTTCCCCACATCCTGACTACTCTTCGAAGGCCTGTACAAAAGTCCCATTATTTATTTTTTTTTTTACGGTCCCTCAACTCCAACAGCACAGATTATACATCATCTGACCCTACATCATTTCTTGATATCGATTTAATTTCATTTCTTACAAACAAAGCAACCCCACCCCTCTGACAACCTGCCCATCTTTTCGATAGGATGTATATCCTCGGATATTTAGCTCCCAGTCCTGATCCGCTTGCATCCATGTCTCCGTGATGCCCACCAGATCATAGCTGCCAATTTCAATCTGCACCACAAGCTCGCTTACCTTATTTTGTATACTGCGTGCATTCAGATACAACACCTTCAGTCCTCTATTTCCCGTCCCCTTTCTCATTGTCGTCACTTTATCTAATGTGCTGAACAAGGGCAATCACGAGGCGGGCGATGCTCTTCAGTGATGACAATCTCTATCAGCTGACAATATAGCAGCTGTGGGTGATCAACGATACAGCCTCATTGACAAAATGGGAGGCACTTCATCACAATCATAGTAGTTCTGTCTAACTCCATTACAATTTGCATGAGATTTATGGAGATTATAAATTCAGCACGGGTTTGTGCTTTCCAAATTGAAATGTAATTTGTAAACATTACACCTTGCATTGGTTTCATTGTATTCAAGTTTGTCTCATTGAGTTGTGTTGCACATGAATTCAGGAGAAAGCAAAATGATCCAGTGTGCCTCATTGTTGGCATGTATTAATGCTTATGAGCTGTTAGGGAAGTTTCCTTTATTTGTGGAAGGAACCATGTTTCTGTGATTATGTTCCAGCCCAGTGATCCAGTGGTTGAAATTACAGGTAGAACTGCGTCTCCCATCTATGCATTATTAAATGCGAAGGTCACTCTCAATAGGGATAATTGGAATGTTTTCAGTTAATTAAATGCACTGTAAGAACCTTTCCAGCTAACAGTATGAGATAGACACAATTTGAACAGTTCTGAAAGGCCCTTGGGGAGCCTAATTTTCTTACATTGACTGACTGTTTCCACCAATTCTAATGCATCTAGGACTGCAGGTGGCCCCCAAGTCAGTTCTTAAGAGGCGACATGACATTACATCATCATTCGGATCGGCCTTCCACTCTCTAATACCCCCATGCCACCACACAACCTCATTATCACCATTGGACTCCACTTGCTCTCTGCGAGTCGCCATATAATATGCGAATCTCTGGCTTCCCTCCCAGGTGCTACAGAGTTCAGCAAAGAAAAGCACCGATCTCACATTCAAGTGCATTAAGTGAACTGTTACACGCCACATTGAAAGAAACGTGAACAGCCATGAGATTCTCGTGCACCAGTGACATTATCCGAATGGTCAGATGTAATTAAAGCAAAGTTTTAATTCAACCAGTATACATTGCATGGAAATGTAATAGAATGAAGAACTCGCCATGGAGCTGCTGAATGAAGTCGCTCACCACTTTCCCCACTTATAAGTCTGATAACGCCACTCACTCAATCCAGCCTCTTAAAACGTTAGTAAATTAAGATTAAATGTAAAGCATGCTCGAACAGCTTAACAACGCCAACAAAAAAGATTAGATTCGCAAAAGTAATGATCCCAAACTGGAAATGTGCACACCGAATGTCACCATAGTGAAGTTAACTCTGCAGAGTGAATAGATGATGCAAAATGTGAAGTTTGCAAAGTAAACATAAGCCTAATGGGAGGGACCAGCCAAAATTAAAAAGTAACACGCAGACTTGGGCCTAAACATACTACAAGCAAGCTTCCTGAACGAGACATGCCGCACAAATTAAAGCTGTGTTGAAGTGGAGGAGTTCATATTATCGGCAATCATGCTGAATCACGCCTTTGCATATTAATGTACATTGAGGGTGAACTGGAGCTCTCCTTATTCAGAAGAAAGAAACAAACCTCCTTCTGCGCATTTTGAATCTAAACATGCTGAACTAGACATGTTCACCTGATTATCTGTAGACCTCGACTAGTGACTGTGTTCACGGAACACGGACAGTGGGAAGGGAGGAAGTCAAAGGACAGGTACTGCACCATCTGCCATTGCATGGAAAGGTGCCGTGGGAGGGAGATTAGGTGTTAGTTCTGATCGAGGAGTGGACCAGAGTGTCGCGGATAGAACCGTCCCTACGTTTTACCAACAGCAGCGGGTGAAGGGACGATGTGCTTGGTGATGGCATCATGCTGGAATTGGCCGAAATGGCAGAGGATGATCCTATAACTGCGGAGTTTGTTGGAGTGAAAAGTGAGGAGAAGGGCGTCTCTATTATAGTTCAGGGAGGGAAACACTTCTGACAGGTCTTCCTCCTCCTTTAACCAAGGTTACCCACCCACTGTGGTTGACAGGGCCGTCAGTTGTGTTGAAACCACCTCCCACACCTCTGACCTCACACCTTCTTTTCCCTCCCAGAACCATGAAAGGGCAACCCTTGTCTTCATGTTTCAACCCACAAGCTGTTGCTTTCAAAGAATCATCTTCCGTCATTTCTGCCAACTCCAGCAACATGCCACAACTTCCCTTCAACCATCTTGTCGGCGTTTCGTATGGTCTGTTCACTCCTGGACAACCTGATCCACACCTCCATCACCCCGGATACCTCATTTCCCTTTCATGGCTCCTTCCCATGCGATCACAGAAGGTGCAACACCTGTCCCTTTACCTCCGCCCTCCTTAACGCCCAAGGGCCCAAACACTCCGTTCAGCTGAAGCAGCGCTTCACTTACACCTCATTCAATTTGGTCCACTGTATTCCCTGCTACCAATGCAGTCTCCCCTACATTAGAGAAGCCAAACGCAGACTGTGTCACTGCTTTGAGGAACACCTTTGGTCTGTCCACAACCATGACCTAGACCTTTCTGTCTCTTCCCACTTCAACAGATCATCTTGCTCTCATCACCAAATGCCCATCCTTGGCATGCTGCAATGTTCCAGTGAAGCCCAAAGCAAACTGGGGGAACAGCCCCTCATCTTCCAATTATGCACATTAGAACCTCCCAGACTTAACATCGAGTTCAACAATTTCAGGCCATGAACTCTCTCTTCCATCTTTACTTCCTATTCATACTCTTTAATCAGTATTTTTTTCATTCTTATTTTTTATTTTATTATTTTTATCCACTGTTTTATTTATTTTCATTTTTGTTCATTGTTTTATCTCCATCTTTTGTCCTATTTTCAATATTTTTTCCCGCTACTGTACTCTGCCCCTACCCCACTCCCAAAATGGCCAACTGTCACATGTTCATGTTGTTCTTTCCAGAGTGCTTCCCCTGGCTCTGCTATTAGCACATCTGAATTTCTGACTTTAATGCCACCATCAGCAATTCCTTTAGCCAGTGCCTCTATCATTAACACCCCTTTGTTCTTTTGTTCCTGAATTCTCTGGCAATCTCTCCTTGGCCTCCACATTTTTACTTCTATTTAGCTCTGAAGTAGAGTCATATGGAGTTTAAACACTAACGCATTTTTTCTGCCCAGACGCTGTTAGGCCTGCTGAGTTTTTCCAGCTTTCTATGTTTTAGTTTCAGGTTTCCAGCATCCACAACATTTTGCCTTTACCTTCTTCTTTGTGTAAGTTCTGCAACTTTGCAATTCCTGGAAGACTACAAAGCACTACGAATTTTTTTACTCTATTTAATTAACTGATGGCATAAACTGGCAGATATGGCAAAACATTTAAAGGCCAACACATTCGCTCAGTGAAATCATACTTAATAGCGACTGTCTTCATGAGAATGCTACAGGGCACACCATATTCACACCTGTATTTCAATTAGACATTTGCAAAGATGAGTTCCAAATTTTAATCATTAGAGTAAGACATGACATGCTCTCTTATCTTAAATAAATCAACACTCAATCTGCCTGCAGGCCCCCGTTATCTTGGTAGGAAGTAATAAAACTGAATGAAATACCAGGAAATAAAAACAATAATGGGCAGCATGGTCGCAAGTGTAATTGACCCATTAGCGAGCCAGTCAGGAGGAAACAGGGAATGACATCAATAGATAAATTAAACCCTCAAAAAAACAAAGAAACTCATCATGGAGTCAACAAACCAATAGGGGGCTGATAATGCGCTGATCAAGTCAATCAAAATTCAACAACTCCACTGATCATGCAACTGGGTTGTGGTGTGCAAAGAATTAAGAAAATTCCAGCTTTCAGTTGCCAAGCCAGCTGAATTTGAAAATGAAGACTCTTTCCCAGCTGGGAAAAAGAGAACCAAGGAATCGGGGGGTGATGGTGGGGCGGGAGAGAGAGGGAGAGGGTGGAGTTTGGTGGAATGGTTGGCGCTGGAGGAGGGTTTTGTGGGTTGAGAGAGAGAGAGAGAAAGGGATAGACAGAAAGGGTGGGGGGGGGGGGGTGGAGGATTTGTTGGGGAGGGTAGAGAGAGAGGGATAGTGTGATGGTTAGTGGTGGCTGGGTTTGGGGGCGAGGGTTGACAGAGACACAGAGAGGGACACGTGTCGCTTCGTGCCTGAGGCTGTGTAGGAAGGCAAGGACTGCATTGAGCCAGTAACATCGCTAACAAGCTTGTAACGTATAGTTTTTGTTGCTTAATGAATTTTCCTGAATAGCCTGAATAGATTGTGTCCTATTGACTGCAATGTTAGAGACTCAAAATAACGTATTCGCTCTGATTGGTGGGATTGGATGTTGAACATGCCCAAAAAACTAACAGCAGATCGCACCATGGGACATGATGATAATCAATTCATATTTGGGGGAAAAGATTCAATGCTTGCATCCTAGATGAGCTGCACAATGGTCTTTCAATTCTATCAAAGTAGAAGATTTTGTCTACCTCGGCAGACGATCACCCCATCCTCATCCCCTCCACTTCCTACAGCCTCGTCAACACCCCCTTTCCCTCCACCCTGCACCCTACCACTTCCACCCTCCTCCCTCAGCCTCAGTAAAGATATGCTTCATTCAGAAAGAAAGAGCCTACGATGCCAGGAAAGTAATAATTTTCATAACATTATGTGATGCTTGTAAACGTAGGTTAATAGTAGAACTTTGATTGGTTTCCCTGTGTGACTCTATGTGTCTGCGTGTGGCGCGCAGTTAGTTGAATGGGAGGCAGTTGCTCTGTCATTTTGGAGTTATCAAAATGGAAGCTAGGCTTGAAGTGTTAAATAGGTAAACATGGCTGATGTTTTAGGATGTGAGCTATGAGGAACAGTTGCATTTTTAGGTAAATTCTGTTAGTTTGAATTTCAAAGAGTTAAAGAGATGTCATACCTAGCCATAAGAGGCTGAGAGAAATGGTGTGTTTATTTTTCAGAAGGTTAATGAGTACCGTGAACAATTTATATCAAGAGAAAAGTAAAATTGCAAAGACACATTGGAACAATGGATTTTACATTTACAAAGGGAGAAACATATAAAATGTAGATGAGGTTATTTGTAAGGTGGAAGCCATTATAAGACCTAACATAAGTGTGAAAAGCCTCCAGCCTCTATGCCATCAAGTTGCTGTTCACAGGTTCCAATGCTAAGAAATCCCACTGTGAATATCACTGCCCAGCGCATTTTGTTCTATGCCTGGGTCTGTTGAAGCTTATTTGTTTTTACAGTTGTATTAATGCAATTGAAACTGGTGGTCAGATTAACCAGGGATTTTAGGAGTTATTAGAGTGGTAATTTGTAGGCCTAAGTATGTACTTAAAATATTTCCCTCTATTCATAAATGTTTAATATAGTTTTGTACGAAGACTCCTAAGAATCGATGCACTTATTACAACTGAATTCAAGGCACACATCTCGAAATAAAATACAAATTGCAAACCGGTTGTGGCAGCTGTTTCAAGATTCCCTCTAGGACTTCATCAGCTGGGCATTCACCATCCACTGTGCCAAAACAATGAGTAGGGGAAGCAAATGGTTGATAACTAAGGAAGTTAAGAATATTATCAAATTGCAAGCAAAGCTATATAATGCTGCAAATATTAGTGTAGGCCAGAAGGTTAGGAAAGCTTTCAAATCTTGCAACGTAGATATAGATAGAAAAATAGCAAATAAAAAGATAAATCGATAGATAGATAGTTAGATACATAGGTAGATAGATAGATAGATAGATAGATAGGTAAATAGATAGATAGATACATAGATAGATAGATAGATAGATAGAGAGATAGATAGATAGATGGATAGATAGATAGATAGACATATAGATAGATAGATAGATTGATTGATTGAAAAATAGATAAATGGATAGATAGATAAATAGTTAGATAGATAGAGAGATAGATATATAGACAGTTGGATACATAGATAGATAGATGGACAGACAGACAGACATACATACATAGAGCTAGATAGATGGATAGATAGATAGATGCATACATACATACATACATAAGCACATACACAAATAAATACATATAATAGGACAGTAAAATTTCCTACAAGCACATTAAAAACTTGACAACAGTGGAATTGAATTTTGGAACTTTAACAGGTGAGACAGGGAATTAATAATGGGAAACAGGAAAATGGCAGATATTTTAACAAGCATCTTGCATCTGTTTTTAAAGCTTAAGGAATCAAAACATCCCTAGAATAGGAAAACGTCTCATGTCAAAATGGGGAGAAGAAATTGAAACAAATCGTATCAAATAGCAGGTCTCAGCCACTGTTGAAACATTGTGCCTGTTTCAGCAATAAGCAAAACTAGAGGCGGCCATTCGCTGACACCTTCCTCAGGGCAATGTCCCGACCAATCAGGGTCAATCTATCAGTTTTATATTTCAAATAATTCTTGCCAGTTAACTCTCAGTCACCATAACTGTTCCATCCGCGATGGCAGCGTCCCGACCAATCAGAGTCTACTTGGCGACCAATCAGTACTCTCTCCTCACAAGATAGAAAAATGTTGTTTATCCCCTCATATTGGTATTCTTGCGAAGAGTCCTGATGAGTGCAAGACGATAAGCTTCGACTTGTCCCTTTGTTCAGCAGTGCTCAAATTCAATCGTACCAAATGACTATCTGCGTTTGGAGTTCCAAAAAGCATTCTGTTACATATAATCTCACTTTACATGATAAAAGCTCCTAGCATATTTGATAAAATATTTGTCGGGATAGAGAGTTAATTAACTAATAATAGACCAGAAAACAGGGTGAAAGGGTAACTAACAACTTGGTGAACGTTGAGGATCAGATTGCCATAGGAATAAGTCCTGGGTCTTCAAATATTTACAATATATATTAATGGCTTTGATAACTGTTCTTTAGCCAAAATTTCGAACGATACAAAGATGGTGAGGAAAGTAAATTGTAAAGGGGTTGCAAATTGATATCGAAAGGTTAAGTGCATGGAAAGAAAATCGGCAGATGGTGTGTCATGTGGTAAAATGTGGCGTTGTCTGCTTTTACAAAACCAATTCTAAATCACAATGAAGCAAAACTTGATGAACTGGCCCAGTAGGTATGATATGTTACCTTGTCGATGTGCAGTTATCCACACTGCCATCAAATATGCTGAACTGAGCCTGTGCAGACTGAATGTAAGCATGATGAGCTAGGACAGTCGACAGTGCATGGAGCTCTGGTGAACAGGACTCAACTTTTAAGTGTGCTGAACTGCAGATGTGGGCACTGAGTGTTTGCTGAACCAACATCTCGCTTTGCAAATCAAATACAAACGTGTAGAATTAATACAATAGGCACAGTCACTGTGCCTGCTGGTTTGGAATTGCCCATAGTGAACATAAGGGTGGAAATACGAGCCTGTGAACACGGCTGTGGAATTGCTGACCTGACCATTCTCAAAGTAAACGCTGCTGTTCTGAATCGATCTATTCACTTTATTCCGACTGAAGCTTCCAGCAGTGTGTGTAATCCTGAGAACCTGGCCAAAGTCACAACTTAACTGCTCACCTGGACTTGTCGTCACTGAATGTAGCTATACTGATCTTGGTCAATCAATTGTGCTAATCTGGACCACTGAAGCTGGACATGGGCAAAATGACTGTTACTGTGTTTTACCACTTAATGCTGAATGTGAGATGGCTGAACCAGAAGGATCAATATTGAAAACAGCTGAACTGAACCGTGCTGTTTGACAAGTAAGAATTGCAATTTGTTGTAATATTTGCCTATTTCCCTTAAGAACCTTTCAAGTTACTTTTTAAAGAAAACAGTCCATTGCACCAAAATAAACACGAGCCTGATAGCATCATGACTGATCTGTTTGCTTCAATTAGCGTAATTAACGTACCTATTTAATTACCTCCTTGGATCCTGACATCGGGTATAAATGTGACAATTTTCTAATGTAGTGCAGAGCATTCTCTAGTTCTCTGATAGAAATGAACGGATTACCGGAAGGCCTGGTGTTTGCCGTTTACTGTATGGCTCCTGCAGCAATCGGAGTTCCAGGTAAACTACTGCAGTTAGCGATAACACTGATGTTACTTCTGTTGTTATTCTTTTTGGGAACCATATTCAGCATGTATTGCCCATCCCTAATTGCCCTTGAACAGAGTGCCTTGCTAGGCCATTCCAGGTTGCAGCTAAGATTCAGCCACATTTCTGTTGACCTGTGATCACATGTAGGACAGGTCAGGTAAGAACGACAGATTTTCTTTCCTGAAGGACATTAGTGTTCCAGATGTTTTTTTTTTCAATGACAATCGACAATGGTTTCAAGGCTATTATTACCGACACTGACTTTTAATTGCAGAGTTTCAACCATTGAATCAAAATTCCAGCAGCTACTATGCTAGGGTGTTAACACCTGTAATGGCAATGACTTCCAGAATGCTCATTTCTTCTTCCTCCTTTATAAGTTTGATATTACAACAGCAGAGAACAGTAACATCAACAGCAGAGATGGCAAAGGTAACATGTATTAAATAGAGCACTACCTGCAGTAGCTCATAAATACTAAAGCCGTTAACTTAAATAAAAATGGCATGACAGTGATACATTACAACCTCCTCAACCCTCATCCCATTTCCAGACCAACAAAATAACCCATAAAGCAATAACTATGTTTAATAAAGGCATAGCAATTGCCTGAGCCTCTATATTACGAGTTCAGTGATATTAGCAAGACACCAACGCCTCCAACTAATGCATCTCTTCTGCATCATTGACACCTCGACTTTGGGTGAATTGCCACACTGCTAACATTGTGTAAAGGGAAATCTCATTGCATCCTTGACCATTACTGTGTGTGGAATGTGAAACTGTTATCAACCAAAACATAAAGATCTAAGGTATTATTGATACTGTTATTCCGGGTGAAGTATCGCATTTTTGTCAGAATGTAAACGCAGTTCTATTATTTTATGGGCATGTTAATTTGGCAAATTGACAAAGTTGTTAGAACGGGGTACATGGGGGAAGTCCATTGTCTAATTGACAGTGCCAAGATAAGCCCCACACAAGAGTCACATATTTAGATGTTTCAATAGCAAAGAAATTCGCGATTGAATTTAATGAGTGATGTTTGGAAGGACGTCATGAGTTAATGTGCCAAAAATATGAACAGAGTGACAAGCAGCTGTTTTGTGAATGAATCGGCATTTACACAAAACTCACAAAATGTCAGTCCGTAACTTTAATTCGATCAGCCTGGCTCCCATTCCACAATATTGCTGCTGTCATTTCTACAGTGACCAGTGCTAACCCCGGCATTTCGATCAGTTCCTATCGCCAGGCAATGCCCCAGACGGTTCCAGTCTTTGCTAAAATCCTCGCGTTGATTGAGGCCCGATAACTGTTAGTATCTGTGTGAAAGAAGGACTTAGTGTTTAATGTCTACTGTGCAACCAAACCAGTTAGTTTCCCTGACATCTTAACGCAGTTATGAGGCACCATTTCGGAAGGAGGCTGCATTATCTAAGGGTTCCGGGGACAGGTGGAAAAGTAGCACCCCAGGTAATCATCAGGGGAATACCTTGGACTGGACAGCGCGCCCTTACCAACAGCCCTCCATCCGTTTGTTTCCCTCTGTCTGAGAATAGATTCGAAAAGCTTAACAGACCAATTTTCCAGAAGTGAACACAATTGCCGAATGAGGGAGCTTAAGGATTTATCCAGCTTTTAGGACATTTTCCTTATTACCTAATTAGTTCAAAACGTTTCGTTGGACATTGCATCAATCTACAACTTCCATGCATTTAAATGCCATCTACAACGCATTTGTCTAGTATTTTTTCCCCTTTCTATCAGAGTTTCCAAAGTCGGCTTAAATGTGTTGTACATTACTTATTTATTCACATTATTCTTTCACAAAATCTTAATGGCACAGAAAGAGCACATTTGTCCAGTCGTGTCGGCACCAGCTTTATAAATAAGCATTTTCACCTCGTGCTAAGGTCCTGCTATTTCCTCCTAAACCCGCACATTACTTAGATTCAAATAATCATCTAATGCCCTCTTGACTGCCTGGGTTGAACATCCCAACGAGATTGTAATATTCAATTCGTGTGAGGGTAAATATTTATAGATAAAATCACTGTCCATGCTGGAAGTGATAACTTCCAACCCAATATAACAAGTCAATCTTTGTAAGTTGCACATATAATACGGTAAAAATGGCTGAACATTCTGGGCATCAGACTAACCTGGTCGCTTACGCTGTCACTAGCACAATGAATATCATTGTCTCCCTCTGTCGCTTTTTCTCTGTTGTAGCTAACTTTTCAGTGATCGTGATCATGTCCCAAAGAAGATGCGGCCTCTCCAGATACTACCTGGTGTCCATGGCAGTGACGAATCTTTTAGTAATTATCACTACTGTGATTCTCAACTAGGTTGCTCACATTTACTTCCCATTTACGTTCCTGTCCATCAAACAAGTATGCAGTGTCCGGCCTGTCTTTAATCTATGCATCAATTTATAGTTCTCTCTGGTTAACGGTCGCTTTCACCTTTGATAGATTTATGGCCATTTGTTGCCAGAAGCAGAAAATAAGATATTATAGCCAGAAAATTGCGTTGTAGGTCATAGAAATCGTATGTACACTGAATTGTTTAATAAACTTTTTTCCTGTATTTTATATATGAACCTTTGTATGTAGTTAAATATATACCCAGGTGCTGTAGCGTAAAGAAAAACATTTTATGCCTCAACTGCATGGGCCGGGTAGATTGGTTCCATCGCATTTCAGCCCCTTTTCTGCCAGTCATTCTGATTTTACTGCTGAATGTTTTGACTGTCAGACATATCCTAGCAGCCAATGGATCCCGCAGGAGGCTCCGTGCCCATGGGAACAATCACAGCGACCAAGAAGTGGAGAGCCGAAGAAAGTCCATTGCTTTACTCTTTGCCATCTTGGGCAGTTGCATTCTGTTGTACTCGCTATTTTTTATGACATTTCTCAAAGTGCGAATTACCAGACTTACTTATTTCTCTGGCTCAAATTTCAGCGAATCAAATTTTATTCACGAGCAAAGTGGATTCATGCTTCAGCTTTTGAGTTCCTGTGTCAACCCATTTATTTATGCCGGTAAACAGAGGAAATTCAGAGAGGAGCTCAAGAATGGTGTGAAACATCCATTGAGACTAATTCTTAAATCATTTCAATAAAGTAAAATGCAACATCAATTGCATTGCTTTGTTTGGACATTTTTCTTCTTCTCAGTTCCAAACACGGCTGTCCCTCCTGGATAAGTTGTCACTCGTTGTGTAATCCTGTATGACTGTGTAAGTAGAATAATGTGCAGGTACGCTGCAGCAGTTCAGTGTTTCAACTTATTCTGAACAAATTTGCATGCTTCTTCCCATTGCAGTCTCAGGCCTGGTATATTGCCAGTAGCTTCTCGTTACTGGAATGCCTTTATATCAATGCCAGAGGCAGACCGTCCTATCTGTAGTGTATCATTGTGTATCAAGTATAGCTTTCTTAATAAAGAGAGTTTGATATCCCTCCTGTGCATGATTTATTTCCTGAGAGTATGAGACATTCTTAAATGGAAATATGCTCTTTACAAATATTGTTCTTGGCGCATTAGACCCCGCACATAGCCATATCCCTTTATTCACAAAGATAGCAACAGTGGAAATTGTGGAGGACAAAAGACAAAACACCACCTAGTTCATCGTTTTGCAAATTTCAATTGGTCACTTAGGACGACGTCTCCAGTGTATTCAATCAACTTCAAATTAATTCAACAAGGAACATGTGCAATAAACATCTGCATATCAAAAGTAACCGTAGCAAATTAAAATAAACTTTGTATTTACTAACAACTACTTTCTACTGCCTAAATGTATTTCTATCATGCTGGTAATTAACTGATATATAGGAATGATAGGACCAAAGTTCACTTTACCTCACATACAGTCCTACGCTTCACACGTATTATGCCTCCAAATTGCTCCGATATTGCATTTCAAAATGTTATGCAACGAATCAATTTACCTAGTTTACATTGAACAAATCGATATCAGTGGTTTGCACCATAACTACAGATAGAGTGGTCGAACACTGAATGATTTATTGTTTTAGCAGTTTGCTTTATAATTTGCCTACTTCACGCACACGTTGTTTGTTCTGTTTCTACCTTTCCTGACCATGTCAAATAAGTTCCCTTGCTCTTGATCATATGCCTCGCTTAAAATTTTGCAAATATAAACAACAATCACATCACATTTCATCCTTGTCCTTTCCAAAGAGAAATAGCTCAACCTGTATGTTCGTTCCAGTTCAATACATGCATTCGGAGTGATTCTTGTTCCTCTCCTCCACGTCCATTCGACGGTTGCAGTATCCTATGTTTTGCAAAACTGCACACGCTAAGCTAAGTGCAGTGGTGCTTGTAATTTAGAAAGCGACTGTATTACCGCAGCATATCGACTCAATACTCACAACTCAATCAATTCCAGTTTCAGGTTTGATTTGCTCTTTGCTGGCGGCAGCTCAATTTAGTTGTCATAAGGAGCTCTGGGAATTGTTTCATTTCTATGCATTTTTCTCTCATTCTCAGAGATCCTCCCATCCTCTGTTTTTCTTCTCCACGTGGATCATTTCCCATTTCGCTACATTCTGAAGTAAACAGTGGTTTAAAATCATTTTTTGGTGGGGAGTGTTGTGGTGGTGGGGGAGGGGACGGAGGTGGGGGGCGGGGGGGTTTGGTGGGGGTGGTGGCCTTGATCACATCCTATCTGAAAGGCAACTGAACCATCTGTGTTCCAGGGAAATTAAAACTGAAAGCAGAAGAGGAAGGTGGTTGCAATCAGGTAAAGTACACAGAGCCAACCAAGCTCAAAGGATCCAATGCTACAGAGCTAGAAGTATCAGGAAATCTGCATCTAGGAGCAGTGATATGGGAAGCTAAGATAATTTCCCATGCTTCTATAAGTTGTGAATTGAACAGAACCGCCCATACAAAAGGAAAGGGCTGTTATTGAGGGTTTGGATTATGTTTCTGGTGAAATCATGTCATTGAACCAGTCAGAAGTAGAGCTGTGAAGATTTCGCAGAGGTGTGTAATTTTAGTGAAGACAATGCCTGCGGAATTCGGCTTGGTTGCAATCTGTTATTGCATGAGCTTCAGTGGTTTGACGGTACTGGAAAATCAGTTGGAACTGTACCTGAGAATGTTCAGAGTTGTACAGCGTTTGTGGCTGAAATTGGTGCTAAGTGGCCAGCCAATTAATTTCATGAACAAAAACAAAAATACCTTGAAAACCTCAGCAGTTCTGACAGCATCTGTGGAGAGCGATGCAGTTGACCTTTCGAGACCTTATGTTCCTTAATCAGAACTAGGACATATAGAATTGAGATGAAATATAAGTTGGTAGAAGGGGTTGGGACAGGAGAGCTCGATAAGGGGCCAGTGGAGGCCAAGAAGAGACTGACAAAGATGTCATAGACAAAAGGGCAAAGGGGTGTTGACGATGGTGATATTATCTAAATGATGTGCTAATGGGGAAATTAAGGGAAGCAAGCTAGTGGCAGATGGCCCTAGTGTGGGTGGGGTGGGTGGAAGGGATCGAAATGGTCTAAAAGGTGGAGATGAAACAATAGATCCAAATAAATTTTAAAAATAGGAGGGAACAGAGAAAAGCATATTCTTGTAAATAATGTATTAATTATTGGAAAAAGGGGGATCGGAAAGGTGGTGGAGATGGAGGAAGAAGTTCATGATCTGAATTTGTTGATCTCAATGATAAGTCCAGAAGGCTGTAAAGTGCCTAGTCGGAAGATGAGGTGTCGTTCCTCCAGTTTGCATTGAGCTTCAATGGAACATTGCAGCAGGCCAAGGACGGACATGTAGGCATGAGAGCAGGATGGTTTGTTAAAATATCAAGCAAAAGGGAGGTCTGGGTCATATTTGCGGACAGAGTGAAGGTGTTCAAGTAAATCCATGATATTTATCCATGTATTGCCTGCCATTTTAATGTAATATATGGTTTATATTAACTCCAAGTTGTCAGTTAATTTATGTTTAATTTATGTTCCTGTGGAATTAATTGTTAAGTAAACATTATAAAATAAAACTCCCTTTATTGACTTATTTTCCATTGTAGTCATTAGTTGAATTGCTTCTTTTGGTTTCATCATCTCCACGGGGAACATGTTTACATCGGATGTCATTTTACACCTTCGTGCCAAATTTCGGCATGGTTAACACCTATTATACATTCTCTTCTTCATCTTTTCAGTTTATCACCTTCATTAGGTTCGTTTCATCTGGAAATATTGCTGCTGCAAAAATGCAATTGCTCCTTTGATCTCCAATTACGTCATTTATCAAAAATCTGAGAATTTGGGGCTTAAGACAAAACTCTCGGAAATGTATTTGGAACATTCTGCCATACCGATGATAATCCACGTATCACCACGCTCTGGGCTCCATCCGTCAACGAATTATAATGCAGTGATTGTAAAAGCAATATTTAAAAATCCACAGGTTCTGGGCTCTACTTGTTGTCAAGCACATTCTTTACAAATATCATGCACCAAAGCCTACTGGAATCCTCAGTTACAGGGGTCGTCCTTCCAAAATGGAAGTTTAAAGCCGCTCATTCCTGGGATGCAGAACTTACCTCATATAAATAGTTGAACAGGTTGTGCCCATCCCCACTGGAGTTTAGAAGAATGAGATCTGATCTTATTAATCGTTATTATATCTTGAGGTGCTTGATAATGTGGATAGCGGAGCATGGTTCCTCTTGAAGGAGAGGCTAAACTTGGGGAAATAGTTTAATAATAAGAAGTGAGGAGATTTGTTTTTTTTTAAATCCCTAGAAGGTTGTTAGTTTGTGGAATTAAATTTGTGGCGGATGGGGCTTTAAATCTATTCAAGGCTGACTCAGATACAATTTTGATAGGTAAGGGAGTCGATGGTGAGGGGGTGGGGTGAAAGGTGGGGTCGGATGGGGAAGTGGGTAGGCAGGAAAGTGGAGCTAAGATCACACCCCGATCATCCATGATTATGTTGAATGGCAGACCAGGCTCGAAGTGCTAGATGCCCTATTCCTGCTCTGATGTTCAATGTCCCTCTGTTCCAAGTTCCCAAAAACGTCTCTGCCATACAGTCCATGTAGAGCTGTGAACTACATGGCAAGGTCTCTCCTTTCTGAGCTTAGATTGGCTTTTTTTTTTGGTTAGATAGCTACGCAGATGTTTATGATGTTTTCCTTGGTAAGTTTTCACATAATTGGGTCGCAGTAGACATCTAAATCAATATTATTCATTTCCCACGTTCATAGGAATTCCGAGCTGTTAGCCTTCATGAACTTTATGGTTTTCTTCTTGCTGTGATCTTGTAGCTGCATACCTTCCAGCTTCAGTTTATAGCGCACAATGCTTACCAATAAATCAAGATGTCGTAACATTAGTGAAAACATATGCTCCAAAAGAATGACAGATATTGTATACATCCTGGTCCCTCTTGGTCTCTCTCTCTCTGTCTCTCTGTCTCCTAAAGATAGTGATGCTGGCTGGGTTCTTCAAGTGTTCATTAAAACCTGATGCACTGTCGCTTTTTTTGGAGCTTCTCTCTAATGGGGATATCCCAAGGTCAAGACTGGACTATTCAGTTGCACGATTGTGCCCGTCTATTAAACTAGATCATGGAAATTTGTATATTATTTTAAGCAACTCTACAGAATCACAGAATTGTTACAGTGCAGGAGGAGGCCATTCGGTCAAACACTCTTGCTCGGCTCTCCCAATGAACAATTCATTTGTGCCATGCTCACGACCTCTGCCAGTAACACTGCACATTCTTCCTTTTTAGAAAGACTCAGGATTCCCTCGAAATAATGCGATTAAACATTCCTCCAGTGCACTCTCTGGCAGGACATTCCAAACCCTAGCGACTCGCTGCGAGGTGTTTGCTTTTTCTCTCTTATTTTGTTTTTGTTTCTCTTTCCAATGATTATTGATCTGTGGCCTCTTCACTCTGATCTTTCATGAGCAGAAGACATTTCTCCCTACCTAATTTTGAATACCGCTATCGAATCTTCACTTGGCTGTTGGTCATATTATTTCTCCCGAACAGCAGACGGATATTAATCTCAGTGTTGGCTTTAAAAAAAAGTAACACCCCCAGTATCAAGGGCTCTTTGAAAAAGCGGATTGCACATGTTGTGAAAAAATTATGTTACTGAGCTAATAATTCTGAAAATTAGATCAATGATCCAGAAATATGAGCTCCCAATCTTCATAATAGTGGAGGAACTCAAATTCTGCCAATTACAGAAACAGGGATCTATTGCTTTGTTGTAAAAACTTATCTAGTTCACGTGTTGCCCTTTAGAGAAGACAACTATCTTTTTTGTCAGTTCTTGCTTATATGCGACTTGAAACTAACCGGAATGCGGCTGAGTCTTAACTGAATGAGGAAATAGCTGAGCAAGTCATTTAGTTGTATCAAACTTTGAGAGGTTGTTTAATATTAAGCAAAACAGTTGGCCCTGATATCGACCTGGGGCTTGGACATGGCAAAGGGACACCAGCCCAATCAGCCATGTTAACTGCTCCTCAGTATCATTTGGGTACCTGAAACATATCTCAAGAGCTCTCCCATGGACCCGGCAAACAGCAGCCTGACATTGTGATGCACAAAAAGTGGTATATTTCAAAAGTATTAAATAATCCTCCACTTTCATTTTGATCTTTCTAATTAAGGGGGTAGGCAAACCTCAGTTGGCACAGACAGGAATACCGTGATGTAGATTGTCCCTAGGAGTCCTCAATATTGACCTATCTCCTATTATGACAGTGGCTCAAAGATGGGCAAGTAAGCCCTCAGGCGGTCAACACCTATAAGCTGACCTCAGCTGAAGAAGTGCTCGGCAATTTTGAACTTCATTTGTAAGAAGCATGGAGAGTAACAAGGTCACATACAGTATTCTGAATGGGTAACTTCACTGACCATCAGTAAAAGTAGGTCTGTGGCAACATGACTGAAGTAGTACAGAAGCCAAGTCCTGATGGATATGGCTAATTAACGAGGCATTCCACATTTGAGGAGGGAACCAAAGCAAGGGGAAAAACCCATCCCTCTACTTCCAGTATGTCCTCCTTTTCTTCATAGGGCAATTTCCTCTTTCTACATCACTTCCTCCAACGCCAACACACCAGCAGTGTTGGACCAGTCCCTGGACCGTGACCAACACATTTAACACAGTACGGTTATCACTCTGTCGCCTACACATTCAGAGAAATTATCATGTCTGATCCCTCACTGCCAATATCCTGAGACATTGGTACGGAGAGCTGCATCACCACTTCACAGAAGCGTAACAAGTCTCGTCAGTTGAAACTGTGCCTACAAGTGGAGGACACACTTGGATATCCTGTTGCTAGTAATCCAACGTCTGTTTCAGCAAATTCAATCCACAATATATAAGGAGAATGTCAGGAGTGTGATGGAATACTATATCCTTACCTGGACAAGTGCAGCACTGAAAATAATTATCAAAACCAGCAAAATTCAAAGCAAATCATTTGGTTGGAATCAGCGACAATATGTTACTTTCCACATCTGTTCCGCCTACTTTGGTGCACTGTCAGCAGTGTCTGCCATCTGTAGGATGCACTGTAGAAACACATGGAGCTCCAACTGATCGCAGCTACTAAAGTGGTAACCTCTGCTGCATAATGGGACAAATGACAGAAGAATCATTGTAGCCCTGCCTGTGGCATATTCTCTTACATTTCGTATAGCGTCTTGACACGGAAATAGATTGTCATTTTCTCATCGAGGCTGGGACAAAATGCTGTACTGGTAATCCCACCTTAATATTCTGTGAAAATTCCTGCTGGTCAATGACTGCAGTTGTGGAAGCAGGCAGATAACGTCCTTAATGGCAATTTGCGTTGGGGAATAAATGCTAGTCTTAACAGCAACACCAATAGCAAACAGCTGAGCAGATCTATGCGCCCCAGGTCATATCAATCTGTTGTTCCGGGAAAAAATACTTCCACATTATCCTCTTTTTGGTAATTATAAATTTAGTGACCATTCAAAAACTTAATATGTTTCTCTCTGTACCCCGGCCCCACCCCCGAATAACACATAATTTGGAACACATTTATTACAACGTCCATTAAGGTTCCTTAATCGAAATAATGAAGCCCCAGCTTCTACCGGCAAGCTGCTTAACTGAAGTTCCCCATGCGTTTCCAAATCTGTTACACCACCTCTGCACTGCCCTTAAGACCCGAAGACGGTTCCTGTAGTGTCATGCTCATAAATTGACACGTTACTAAACGGAAGTAATGTTCTTGATAATTAAATCTTAGATTTGGAAGCAATCACAGCAAATTGTCTGTTTAAAAAGACGTAGCACCATAAAAATGTACCACCATTATTCAAGAAAGCAGGAAAACGGGCGGGTGTTGGGAACCTCAACCCAGCTTTCTTCAAATCAGTCTCCGGGAAGATATTGAAATGTATCAAGAGGGAAGTTCGAACAATGCGCTTCAAAAATCATAAAGAGTTTTGAAAAAGCCAATATGATTTTGCGAAGGAGGAGACATGGTTAACAAATTTCTTGGTGTTAGCTTTTTTTTGAGAATGTATCAGGAAACTGCACAGAGCCTTAGTAGATAGAGCATTTTTGGCTTTCCAAAGGCGCTCGATAACGTGCAATGGAATTTGACACTAAACAAGATATGTTCTGATATTTTTCTGTTTGACATATTTTAATAGAGAGGGGAATGATTAATCGCCAGGAGGTAGAGGGTAGGTTTAAATGATAAATATTCAGATTGGCAAACGGTGTTTAGTGGAGCACCACAAGAGTCCAAGTTGTGAATCTAGCTATTTGCTATTTATTTGAAAGAGTTAGAGGAAGAGACGGGATGTATACATGTCTCTGTTGAACGCACAAAACTACGTGGAAACCTAAGCTATGAGGAGGACACAGAAACGATACAAGTGATAAAGTCATGGGAAGTGAGTAGCAGCAAATGCCAGATCGAATGTTATGTGTGGGAGTGTGAGGCTAATCACTTTAGGTTTAAGAACGAATGAGGACTGTTTTTTTCTGTCTTTTTCAAGGCACGAACTTTGTAGAATATGACGGCTTGGATACTTGTGGCTCTGCACGTAAAGAGAACAAAAAAAACTTTTGCATGCAGGCACATCAAGCCACCAGAATGGAAAGTGGCATGTTCGCTTTTATAGCAAGGCAATTTGAGTACAGGAATAAAGTACTTTTTGGAAGCCTATTGTTTTTAACATGAATCGTTACAAATATGAGTTTTATAAAGTTGTTAATGGTTTGGGTATGTGTCTTTAATTTAGAATAGGATGAAGGGTGCATGTGACCTGTTCAGAAGTCCCCCTGACAGCAAGCCCTGATTAATTTGTTGATAAGGATTACGGAGGAGTGGGTAGAAGACGGTGGGGTGGTGTGCAGTTGTTTTACTGGGATAAACGTGCAGGGTTTTCATGATTACAGACAATGCCAGAAGCAGTGGTGCTGTGAGTGGATATACTGATAGTCTGCAAAGCAACATAGGCATGTGAAAAATGAGGAGTTTTATAAACAGTTATACTTAAATTGGATAATTAATTTAAAGATGGAACAGAAGTGGAGGTCTAAATTATATTTAATAAGTATGTTTACCTGGTTACAGGCCCTTGTGAGTGACGGTGCCATTAAATGTAATTCTGCAGAGAAAAAAGGTTCCATGCAGGATCGGATTACACGAATTTACCCATAGAAACCCAAATTTCTTAGAGAGGGAAGTCTTCCAGCATGCGAGAGAGGAAGAGAAGCTGAGCAGAGAGAGCGAGCAAACCTCTATGTTTCACTGCACAGGGATGTTGGAGGGAGCACACAATCAAATTGAAAATACAAACTTCATGGGTATATAAAACGAGACTGGAGGAATCTCGAGCAATTGCCTCACTTTGAAAGACAGATCTGGTGTCAGAAGTTCCCACCTGGAAAAGGGGGAAACAAAACTGAGGTGAATCATGTGGAGCTGTGAATCACTTTTGTCTTGTTCAGGGAGAACTGGATGTTGACTTAATAAATTTTGTGAAATACAATCATAGGTTGGGGTTTTAATTTGCGAAAATGTAGAAACGTTTTCTTTTTTTCATGTAATTGGGTGTAATTGATATCTTGTGGGGAAGTGGGTAGTTCCCCTGTCTCTGAGAAAGGAGCTTCGATTTCCAGTCCTCCTGGAGAGCATGATGGACAAGGATGGTGCATTTATAACATGGCCAAACAGGCTGAAAATCAAATTGAAAATCCTTCCAACCTGCGTGATAGGCAGGTAGTATGATCAAGCGGAGATTCTAGCACAGTCATGCAGCATTCAGAAATTGAAGGCTCGAACACCACTATCGCTAGCTCCAGGCTGCACCGTGCTTGTAAATCTGTATGCTTGCACAGCAAATCCGCCTTCTTGGAGTATCTTTCTCCTCAGTTAGCTGGAAGGCCAGTGTGGATTAGATTGGTGCTACCATCAGGTGGTCACGCACTGCTATCTAGCAGGGGTAGATTCTGCACCTGTCTCCTTGCTCTACCCGTAAAAGCAAACTGTGAAAAACATAACGATGTAGTTCAATAAGTCAAGACTGTTTTAATGTAAAGGCGAATTCAACATGAGGTGGTGCAACTCTAAAGACGGTGATTGAAAATAGAGAAAATAGATGGAAGAAGCGTTGAAAGTGTTAAACCAAGTTCTGAACATCGTTCGTGATCAAGTGGTACCTTAGCGCTTGACATAGTGAAATAGATAACCAATATCTCGTAATTACATTAAACACTTATACGATAATGCGTTTCAGTTTTAGCTTGAAAATTATCTTTGTTTCTCAACATCAAACTTGATTCGGCTCACAAGGGCTTGCAGTCAGATTCACTTACACCCAACACAGCTAGGTTCCCCATTTAACAATCCGACCCAGGAGAGAATTATTTCCATAGCTCAAGCACACAACACAGCCCTTTTCCAAATTAGAGAAGATTCCCTGCCCGAGGCAACCACCGCAAGTAGAGTTTGGTCACCTCCAAGCGTCCCGCCCATAGAAGAGGTTACCACGCTAGATGATGCATATTCAGTTTAGGGCTGATAGCCAATGGCAGGGTGTGCCACACC